>NC_086454.1:44665692-44965692 GCF_028390025.1 Pseudophryne corroboree | reverse complement strand
TAGCCTGCCTAGGAACGAGTTGGCATTTGCGAGATGCTGGTGCCGCCGCTGCTGTTGTTGCTGCGGGAGGCCATACATCTACCCAGTGGGCTGTGACAGTCATATAGTCCTTAGTCTGCCCTGTTCCACTTGTCCACATGTCCGTGGTTAAGTGGACAGTGGGTACAACTGCATTTTGTAGGACACTGAAGACACTTTTTCTGACGTCTCTGTACATTCTCGGTATCACCTGCCTAGTGAAGTGGAACCTAGATGGGATTTGATACCGTGGACACTAATGGCGGATACCGGACGCACGTCAAACACCAGCATAGCTGTCATGGCCTCAGTTATCCGCTTTGCAAAAGGATGACTGCTGTCATATTTCATCTTCCTCACAAAGGACTGTTGGACAGTCAATTGCTTAGTTGAAGTAGTACAAGTGGTGTTCCGACTTCCCCTCTGGGATGACGATCGACTCCCAGCTTCAACAACAGCAGTGGCAGCAACAGCAGGCGTACCACTCAAGGATCCTTTGGAGGAATCCCGGTTAGGAGATGACTCCTCAGTCTTGCCAGTGACATGGCCTGCAGGACTACTGACGTTCCTGACTGAGGAGGAAGTTGACATTGAGGGAGTTGGTGGTGTGGCTTGCAGGAGCTTGGGTACAAGAGGAAGAAGGGATTTAGGTGTCAGTGGACTGCTTATGCTCTTGCCCAAAGTTGTCTAACCCTTCAATCAGGTTTAACATCTAATTGATGGTGAGAGTCCATTTGGCATTCATATATTTCTTTATATTTAATTAATGGTATCACACTATTTTGAGCTTCATTTTCCACATATATCCATTGTGAGAGTATCGGGGAGAACTGGAACCCTCGGGAGAATTTGGAGCAAGGTGGAAGGGACCCTATATAACAGTGGCCTCATTACCTTCTTAAAGCGAAGTCTAACCATTTTGGGGTACGAGTCTGGCTACACCACCATACTAACATTTTCACATTTAGTGTAACAGTATCACGCTATGTTTGTTTTTTCTATTTACTATATTTAAGAGTATCATCTCCGGTCAGCAAGATCATTTGACTCAAGCGCCCTAGACCCTTTTGGTAAAATTTACTTGTCTTGATTTGTTTGAAGTGTGGGTGACACTCATCTACCTCTGGGGACAAGGGCAGCTACAGGCGCATGGTTTATACCACCAGTTTCTATATTGTTTGGGATACGTCTTTCACCTTGGTGGTTTATTTGTGCAGCCAGTATATTTCATTTTAGGGAGGAAAGGATGCGTAAATTTGATGCTGCTTTTGCCTCACCTGATGTAGATGTTAGCGTGGCAGATGAGGATCTTGATAACATCTTACATAAATTAGAGACCTTGCTTTTGAAAGAAAACTAGGTGTGGTGGGAGGTGGTAACTCTAGAGAAGTACCTCACCTCCAAGATCATTCCAAAAGGATTGAAGATAGATAAAAAATCTAGTTTTACAACTGCCACTGAACAGTTTAAGAATGAATGGGATTTGATTATTGCTAATTGCTTATTTAAATTAATGGAATTGATCATTCATGAAAGGAAAAAGGACTTAACCATCCTAGATGAAGAGATTAAGGGGCTAAGAGAAGTAACCATCCCATTCATGAACTTACCTGAATTTAAGGAAAAAGAAAAAATCATAGAAGGGAGGATTGATAAATCTGAGAGATTGATAATCTCGAGGAAAACTAATAAATTCTGTAGAGATACAAATGAACTTCAATTAATAAAAAAGATACAACCTAGGGACAAAACCCCTATACAATATCATGATAAATTAGCTAAAAAAGCTGCGAAAGAGAATAGGAAAGATACGGCGGAACAGAGGAATTTTGGTACTAGATATTATCTGGGCAATCATGGTAGGAGGAGGCCCTTTACTAAGCACTTTAATGAGACAGAAGTTAGAACAGGCTATAATCACCAAAAGGATACCAACTCCAATTGGAGAACACCCAGAAGAGATCATGTGCAATATAGGGACCACGGAAGATATAGAGAACAGAGGAACTGGCAAAGTCCCATAGTCACACGCAATAGATTTACACCATTGTGTGAAATTGGACATCAGACTCCTTTTTTAGACAGAGGGAGGAGATACCCAAACCCAAGATAAATCATCGAGGTAAAAGGTGTGGCGCAAAAAGGAAGAGAAAGCGGATCAGGAACCGCAAAAAGAGCAATAATAAAAACATTGAATGTGCCATCCCAGCAGACAACCAGGAGATAGGAACTGAGAAAGGAGGTCCAAGTGGAAAAGTAAAAATGTTCAATCTGAGCTCACGTGCTTTTAGCTGAGGAAAGGTCACTCTTGGAAAAAGGGCTGAAATATGCCCCTTCCACTAAAATAGACCCGTTCAAGGTTTTCATATATATTGAAAGATTTACTAGGAAATTAACTTTAAAAAAAAATGTCAATTAAAAGAGGGGGAGTCAGCTGTACAGGCCAATAATGAGAAATCCCTATTTAAACCTCGATCCACATTCTATCCTGCACATTTGAAAGGTTGTTTCTTGGAATCTTTTGCACATTTGGTAAAGGAAGATATAGAGAAACTTGACACTAAAAGGATTAATTACAATCTCACAATGAAAGAAAGGAAAGCCATTAAAACCCTTACCTCCAATAAGGAGCTGATTATTAAACCTGCAGATAAGGGGGGTGGCGTTGTACTGATGGATAGGATAGATTATGAGTCAGAGATTTACCGGCAGCTCAATGATAACATCACATATAAGAAAATGCGAGGGGACCCAACCAAAAAAATGCAGTCACTTTTAAAGGAGCTAATAGAGAAGTACAATAAGAAAGGAGTCCTAACAGATGAGGAAAGTAAATTCCTGTCCACCGAACATCCGGTCATACCGACTATATATGTATTGCCTAAAATACATAAGAGCCATAAGAATCCCCCGGGGAGACCAATTGTCTCCGGGGTGGACTCTTTGTCAGCAAATCTGTCCAGTATGATTGATCACCATCTCCAACCCCTTGTTTTGCGTAATCGTTCACATCTAAGGGATACTGGCGACATTTTGAATGTACTAAACAAATTGAAATGGGATAGTAATTATCTTTTGGTGACAGCGGATGTCAACTCATTATATACTATAATCAATCACCAACAAGGTCTTTAAGCTGTCAAACAGACTCTAATAGTATCCGACTTATCTTCCCACCTTCAAGAATTTATAATGGAGGGGATTCATTTCATTCTCCAAAATAATAATTTTGTCTTTGGTTATGATTTTTATCTCCAGAGATGCGGGACAGCCATGGGCACCAGGTTCGCCCCCAGCTATGCGAACATTTTCATGGGCGCCTGGGACGATGAGTACATATGGAATAACTGTCCATTCGGGGCGAACCTGGTGTCCTGGCATAGATATATAGACGATGTCCTGTTCGTCTGGAAGGGGGAAGCAGATGCTTTAGAGTCATTTTGCTCCTATTTGAATACTAATGAGCTAAACATCAGACTAACGTTTGATATAAGTGATAAGGAGGTCCATTTTCTGGACCTCACTATTTATGTAGATGACATGTGTTTCAAAACTAAAACATATGTCAAACCGACTGACTCAAGGGCCTACATAGAGAGGCAGAGCTGTCACCATGACAATTGGCTTAGCACGATCCCTGGTAGTCAATTCAAAAGACTTAAAAGGAATTGTACAGACCATTCAATCTTTATGACTCAAGCCACAGAGATGGAGGAGTGTTTTGTGAAATGTGGGTATGATGAAAGGGATGTAAAGGAATCTCTTAAAAAAGTTACCAGTATAGAGAGATCTGATTTAATGACTAAGGGAAATAATAGGAAGAATGAGGGAAATGACAAATTCAAGTGGGCCTTTACTACTGATTATACTACCCAACATAATAAAGTAAGGGGAATATTGAAGACGCACTGGCCCATATTAAAAAGTGATCCAGTGATAGGAGCCGAGCTACCGGATAATCCGGTGTGTATATATAGGAGGGCTCGTAATCTTCAATCTAAATTAGTGCACAGTTTCCATGAAAAGCTGCCCAGTGGCCCGAAAATTGTATCACAGGGATTTTATAGATGCGGACAATGTTTGGCTTGTAAGGGCATTCCAAATACTTTTGGCAAAAAAATAGCAGAGGTGATGATTAATGGAAAGAAGTGTGAGATCACTGATTTCATCACGTGTCACACAACAAGTGTCATTTATTGCATTGAGTGTTCCTGCAATAAATTTTATATTGGTCGGACCAGTAGGGCATTGAAAGTGAGAATGGGAGAGCACCTCAGAAACATTAGGAAAGGGCTCGATACCCATGCTCTATCGTTACACTTTAAGAAAATCCATGATTGCAACACGAAATATATTAAGAATTTTATGGCATTAAAGAAAATCCACCCTGATAAAAGGGGAGGAGATATGCAAAAGAAATTAGCTAAGAGTGAAATGCAATGCATTTTTAATTATAAAACCTTAGAACCCTCTGGTCTAAATTAGGATTTCGAAACTAAATGGTTCCTGTAATATGTATTGTATTAGCATTTGAAATTTTATTAGTTTTATCCTGTGTGCTAACTGTGTTTTTTTCATTTATTTGGTTGCTCCTAACAATAACTGGGAAATTATCTGAGGTATTGGTCCGGTCCATAATATCATCCATGTCCGTTGTGACACGCATAAGTTGAGATGGAACGCAAAGGAAGTGGGGTGTCCGCCACCGAAGTTGTTCGGCAGGATGGTGTGTTGGTCCATCCTCCTCCGCCGGAAGTTGGATGTATAAGCCTGCGGGACGGATATAATGATGATTCATCTCCGCCGGAAGTGATGTAGTGCCGGGCTGAGCGATATCCGCCGGAAGTGAGGCATGTACAACAGCGCGGTCACACACGAGGATTCGGGTGACCCCCTTCCGCAAGAAGTCGTTAAACAGACAGACTTTGAAATACACCTGTTGGGCAATTATGGACGTTCTGTAAAACCCGAAATGGAAATGCGGGGAACGGATGTCTGTCCTTCTTGTATGGTTAGGGATAGGGAATTTAGAGGAGCAGTTGGTCTATGTCTGGAATTAGGTTTTTCTTTTGGCTTCATTGTTTGGTATAAATACCACTTACCATTCAGTTACCTCCTACACCTTGACAAAGATAACAGTAGGTTATCGAAACGCGTTGGTGGAGGTCCTGGGCGGTGATTGATACTACTTACCTGCATGTTTGGTGACGATTTCTGGAGACGCCTGGCTTTCTTCTGAAAACTTGCTTTCTTATCCATTTAACATCTATCGGATGGTGAGAGTCCATTTTCTGCCCATGTGTGTGTTTTTAATAATTTTTTAATAAATGGTTTTACACTATATGGAGCCTTCTTTTCACATATATCCATTGTGAATAAATTGGGGACGATCCTGACTTTCAGGAGGATAAGGAACAAGGGGAAGGAGTTCTATTATAACAGAGACCTGTGTCTACGTCATTGGTGTCTTTAACATCTAATTGATGGTGAGAGTCCATTTGGCATTCATATATTTCTTTATATTTAATTTATGGTATCACACTATTTTGAGCTTCATTTTCCACATATATCCATTGTGAGAGTATCGGGGAGAAATGGAACCCTCGGGAGAATTTGGAACAAGGTGGAAGGGACCCTATATAACAGTGGCCTCATTGGTGGATCCAGGGGGGGGGGGCACTCGGGCCAGTGCCCCCCCTGTCGTTACCCAGGAATTGACATTGGGCACAAAACATAAAACACCGGGTCCCAACTCCCTCAGGACGCGCTGTGAGCCGCAGCACTGTCCTGTCCTGCGCTGTCAATCAGTCCGGTGGGAGGGACGGAACGGAGGGAAGAACTTGGAAGAGGCGGAGACCATGAACAGTGTGATCTCCCGCCCTCCCCTCCTCCTCTGCTCCGCATGCTCTCCCCCCCACGATGAACTCCGCTGCTGTACCTGAGGTGGGGGTAGTTCGGTCCCCGGTCCCTCGGCTGGATGCCGCCGCTCTCCCCGCTGATTCCACTCTTCTCCCTCTTCAAGCATGCGGCCGCCCCCTCCACGTTTTCCGTTCCCCCCTGGCCGCATCCTGTGACTCCATGCTGGCGGCGTTGTGGCCTCATGCGGATCGGACTATACCTCCGGGCCTGACAGCACTGCTGCTCAAAGTTTCCATGGTAAGTGGTGGGGGCCTGGTCCCTGGAGGGAGTTATTTGGTGGGATTTCTGGCTGCACTCTCTCCTGCCTCTCTGTCCCTACCCCCTTAGTGCCTCTGTCCCTACCCCCTGGTGCCTCTGTCCTTACCCCCTGGTGCCTCCGTCCCTACCTACTGGTGCCTCTGTTCCTACTCCCTGGTGCCTCTGTCCCTACCCCCTGGTGCCTCTGTCCCTACCTCTGTCCCTACCCCCTGGTGCCTCTGTCCTTACCCCCTGGTGCCTCTGTCCCTACCCTCTGGTGCCTCTGTCCCTACCCCCTGGTGCCTCTGTCCCTACCCCCTGGTGCCTCCGTCCCTACCTACTGGTGCCTCCGTTCCTACTCCCTGGTGCCTCTGTCCCTACCCCCTGGTGCCTCTGTCCTTACTCCCTGGTGCCTCTGTCCCTACCCCCTGGTGCCTCTGTCCCTACCCCCTGGTGCCTCTGTCCCTACCCCCTGGTGCCTCCGTCCCTACCTACTGGTGCCTCTGTTCCTACTCCCTGGTGCCTCTGTCCCTACCCCCTGGTGCCTCTGTCCCTACCCCCTGGTGCCTCCGTCCCTACCTCCTGCTGCCTCCGTCCCTACCCTCTGCCGACTCCTTCCCTACCCCCTGCCGACCCCGTCCCTACCCCCTGCCGACTCCATCCCTGCCGCCTCCGTCCCTACCCCCTGCTGCCTCCGTCCCTACCCCCTGGTGCCGGCTCCGTCCCTACCCCCTGGTGCCGGCTCTGTCCCTACCCCCTGGTGCCTCTGTCCCTACTCCTTGCTACCTTTGTCCCTACCCCCTGGTGCCTCTCTCTGTCCCTACCCCCTGGTGCCTCTCTTTGTACCTATTCCCTGGTGCCTCTGTCCCTACCCCCTGGTGCCTCTGTCCCTGCTCCTTGCTCTCCCTGTCCCTATTCCCTGGTGCCTCTCTCTGTCCCTGCTACCTCTGTCCCTATTCCCTGGTGCCTCTCTCTGTCCCTACTCCCTGCTACCTCTGTCGCTACTCCCTAGTACCATATAAAACGTGTAAAACATGCTCTACCTGGCGCAATGTGTATAGAACACTAACTGGTGCAATGTGTGTAACGTGCTCTACCTGGTGCAGTGTGTATAACATGTTCTACCTGGCGCAATCTATATAACGTGTTCTACCTGGTGCAATCTATATAACGTGTTCTACCTGGCGCAGTGTGTGTAACGTGCTCTACCTGGCGCAGTGTGTATAACGTGTTCTACCTGGTGCAATCTGTATAGCGTGCTCTACCTGGTGCAGTGTGTATAATGTGTTGTAACTGGCTCAATCTGTATAACGTGTTCTACCTGGCTCTGTTTGTATAACGTGTTCTACCTGGCGCAATCTGTATAGCGTGCTCTACCTGGTGCAGTGTGTATAACGTGTTGTAACTGGCGCAGTGTGTGTAACGTGCTCTACCTGGCGCAGTGTGTATAACGTGCTCTACCTGGCGCAGTGTGTATAACGTGCTCTACCTGGTGCATTGTGTATAACGTGTTCTACCTGGCGCAATGTGTATAGGGTGTTCTAACTGGTGCAATGTGTGTAACGTGCTCTACCTGGTGCAATGTGAATATAACGTGCTCTACCTGTGTGGTGTAATGTGAATTGGTACTGTTATGTGGCCATGCTCTTTCCCCATGAAGCCACACCCCTACATTTTTGGTGCGCGCCTTCGGCGCGCACTGTCCTTGGTTTGAAGTACGGCAGGGGGAGCACCAATTTACTTTCTGCCAAAAGGCACTGAAATGTCTAGTTACAGCTCTGGGGCAGAGTGTCCTGTATGCTACACAGCCCAACAGCATCGTCACCCCCTCCTCCCCCTCGCAATACTTTTGTAGTGTCGAAATCAAGTCTATTTTTATATTTGAATAATTAATAAGATTAATATGAACCTTCATTCCGATGGGACCTAGAAAAGGACAGATAGGACCCCAATTTTTAAAAGTGAGGGGTCCGTGGGACCCACTTTGTTTTGGGCTCAGCGCGATCACTGACACTTCTTTCTCTTTTTCAAAAGGAGAACCACACTCCTTATCTGGGAGCACGCGTGCCTTAGGTGCATGTAAATATAGCTATTACCGTTCCCCTATCATGGTGCCCCCCCCCCCTTTCATTTTCTTCTGGATCCGCCCAGTGGCCTCATTACCTTCTTAAAGCGAAGTATAACCATTTTGGGGTACGAGTCTGGCTACACCACCATACTAACATTTTCACATTTAGTGTAACAGTATCACGCTATGTTTGTTTTTTCTATTTACTATATTTAAGAGTATCATCTCCGGTCAGCAAGATCATTTGACTCAAGCGCCCTAGACCCTTTTGGTAAAATTTACTTGTCTTGATTTGTTTGAAGTGTGGGTGACACTCATCTACCTCTGGGGACAAGGGCAGCTACAGGCGCATGGTTTATACCACCAGTTTCTATATTGCCTTCAATCAGGTTACCCGACCATTTGGCAATGGCTCTTGTAATCCACCCACATGCTATAGTGGGTCGCTGGGCCACCCCAGCAGCTGCATACAAGGATTTGAGCGTAGTCTAAATTTTGCGGTCAGCCGCGTCTTTTAAGGAGGCTGCACCCGGGACAGGCAATACAATTTTTCGTGAAAGCCTGGATACTGATGCATCCACTATCGGTGGATTTTCCCATTTTTTTCCTACCCTCAGGAGGAAAAGAAAAAGATAACAAACGTTTAGGGATTTGAAATTTCATATCAGGACTAGTCCACGGTTCTTCAAACAGGGTATTTAGTTCCGTTGACACAGGAAAAGTGGCTGAGGATTTTTTTTTTAATATTAAAATAAGGTTCCTCAGTCTCCTTTGTCACCTTATCAGGGATATTTAGAACTTCTCTGATAGCTTCTATGAGAGCTTCTGTTTTCTGCAACAGAGTACCCTCCCCCACCTCTGAGTCCACCTCACCCTCCTCAATTTCTGACCCTTCATCATCCAAGTAAAACTGCAGGATATGGGCCAAAGTGCGTCTGGAGTCTCTCCGTAGGAGCTGTGCGTCCCTGTCAGTCAGCGTCTGTGTCAGCTGCAGAGGGAAAATGACGCTGGTGAGCACTGGATCCGCTCAGTGAAGCCCCACCCCTTCAATAGCGCATGATCTTCCCGCTCTTTTTTTATACTGGCTGTATGTGTCTAAGTGCATAAAATGGAGACCGACTCCTTTTATGGCTTTGTTGCCAGTCTGGGTACTCTGTACGCTGTTCAGCGTCTGTGTCCTTACACAGCGGGAATACAGTCCGCCCCGTTCAGAAGCAGTGCGTCTCCGTACCCTCATGCCGCCATAATGGTCGGCGACCCGCTAACCAGGACGCCAGCTTAGTTCTCACCACTCTTCTTTCTTCTGGCTCTGTTAGGGGTGGCGGCGTGCTGCGGGAAAGTATGCTTGCAGTGGTGGGGCTTGCAAATAGTTCTCTCAGGAGCTAGTGTCCTGTCAGCGGGTAACGTGATGATTAACCCTGAGAGAGGTTGGGCTGTTCCCCCCCTAAGTCTCACGAAGCAGGCAGGCTGGTGCCATACAGTACTGCCTGAAAACAACAAACACAGAAAATAAATGCAGAAAACTCTTCAGGATCTTCCGGAGACATGACCAGCTCCTCCGGGCACATTTTCTAAACTGAGTCTGGTAGGAGGCTCATTGAGGGAGGAGCCAGCGCACACTATCAATTTCTTAAAGTGCCCATGGCTCCTAGTGGACCCATCTATACCCCATGGTACTAATTGGATTCCCAGTATCCCCTAAGACGTAAGAGAAATAAAATCTATTACTGTGGTACCACCTTCACCCACAGTGTCACATATGTGTATGAGTGGGAAATAAAATATATTATTGTGATACCACCTTCACCCACAGTGTTACACAATACGTGTATTAGTATGAAATAAAATATATTACACCGTGGTTGACATTCACCAACAGTGTCACACAATACCTAAGTACGAGTACGAAATAATAATATACTGTCGTCTGACCGACAGTACTTATGAAAATACAATAAAAAATGTATAGTACACTACGGTACAGCACAAACAAAAAAAAAATATATGTTTCTTATAATTATATTTTAGGATCTTTAGCTTTTATTTTAATTTTACACTGGGGCAGAGCCCCTGGATGGATGGACAGAGTACCCCTATACAGATACAGCAGCCCCAGGATGTATACTGAGGTACAGCAAAAAAAAAAAAAAAAAATTATTTTATTTTAAATTAGAATATTAGTTTTATTTTTTAACACTGGGGCAGAGCCCCTGAATGGATGGACAGAGCACCCCTGGAGGACACAGTAACACCCCCTGAATGGACAATACAACACCATTGGACGGACACAGCGCAGACGCGTTTGCACTGTACAAGCTCCACAACCGGAGTGAAATGGCGCGATCACCAGGGAACTTCATAGTATCCAAAACCCGCGAGAATCCAACAGCGGGAGAATGACGTTGAGACTCATTGGGATCTGAGTCAGGCAGGAAAACCCAAGCCGGACTCTGATCCCGACTTGGATCACTAAATTCAGGTGGGTCGGTTCCCGGAGAACAGGACACGCTCATGTCTAATACACTGCTCAAAAAATTAGAGGGAACACTTAAACAACACAATGTAACTCCAAGTCAATCACACTTCTGTGAAATCAAACTGTCCACTTAGGAAGCAACACTGATTGACAATCAATTTCACATGCTGTTGTGAAAATGGAATAGACAACAGGTGGAAATTATAGGCAATTAGCAAGACACCCCCAATAAAGGAGTTGTTCTGCAGGTGGTGACCACAGACCACTTCTCAGCTCCTATGCTTTCTGGCTGATGTTTTGGTCACTTTTGAAAGCTGGTGGTGCTTTCACTCTAGTGGTAGCATGAGACGGAGTCTACAACCCACACAAGTGGCTCAGGTAGTGCAGCTCATCCAGGATGGCACATCAATGCGAGCTGTGGCAAGAAGGTTTGCTGTGTCTGTCAGCGTAGTGTCCAGAGCATGGAGGCGCTACCAGGAGACAGGCCAGTACATCAGGAGACGTGGAGGAGGCCGTAGGAGGGCAACAACCCAGCAGTAGGACCGCTACCTCCGCCTTTGTGCAAGGAGGAGCACTGCCAGAGCCCTGCAAAATGACCTCCAGCAAGCCACAAATGTGCATGTGTCTACTCAAACGATCAGAAACAGACTCCATAAGGGTGGTATGAGGGCCCGACGTCCACAGGTGGGGGTTGTGCTTACAGCCCAACACCGTGCAGGACGTCTGGCATTTGCCAGAGAACACCAAGATTGGCAAATTCGCCACTGGCGCCCTGTGCTCTTCACAGATGAAAGCAGGTTCTCACTGAGCACATGTGACAGACGTGGCAGAGTCTGGAGACGCCAAGGAGAAAGTTCTGCTGCCTGCAACATCCTCCAGCATGACCGGTTTGGCAGTGGGTCAGTAATAGTGTGGGGTGGCATTTCTTTGGGGGGCCGCACAGCCCTCCATGTGCTCGCCAGAGGTAGCCTGACTGCCATTAGGTACCGAGATGAGATCCTCAGACCCCTTGTGAGACCATATGCTGGTGCGGTTGGCCCTGGGTTCCTCCTAATGCAAGACAATGCTAGACCTCATGTGGCTGGAGTGTGTCAGCAGTTCCTGCAAGACGAAGGCATTGATGCTATGGACTGGCCCGCCCGTTCCCCAGACCTGAATCCAATTGAGCACATCTGGGAAATCATGTCTCGCTCCATCCACAGACTGTCCAGGAGTTGGCGGATGCTTTAGTCCAGGTCTGGGAGGAGATCCCTCAGGAGACCATCCGCCACCTCATCAGGAGCATGCCCAGGCGTTGTAGGGAGGTCATACAGGCACGTGGAGGCCACACACACTACTGAGCCTCATTTTGACTTGTTTT
The DNA here is from genome assembly GCF_028390025.1 of Pseudophryne corroboree. Lineage (NCBI taxonomy): Eukaryota > Metazoa > Chordata > Amphibia > Anura > Myobatrachidae > Pseudophryne > Pseudophryne corroboree. Next base: position 44,953,614 of record NC_086454.1, on the reverse strand, counting down.
AAGGACATTACATCAAAGTTGGATCAGCCTGTAGTGTGTTTTTCCACTTTCATTTTGAGTGTGACTCCAAAACCAGACCTTCATGGGTTAATAAATTTGATTTGCATTGATAATTTTTGTGTGATTTTGTTGTCAGCACATTCAACTATGTAAAGAACAAAGTATTTAATAAGAATATTTCATTCAGATCTAGGATGTGTTATTTTAGTGTTCCCTTTATTTTTTTGAGCAGTGTATTAAGTGTGTTACCAAATGTGTATTACGTATAAGTAGAGCAAAAAAGCAAGCAACTGGGCAAAACCATGCTGCACTGCAGGTGGGGCAGATGTAACATGTGCAGAGAGAGTTAGATTTGGGTGGGGTGTGTTCAAACTGAAATCTAAATTGCGGTGTCAAAATAAAGCTGTCTGGCTACATGCAAAAGCAGCCAGTATTTACCCTGCACATAAACAATACAACCCACCCAAAACTTAATCTCTCGGCACATGTTACATCCGCCCCTACTGTAGGTCAACATGGTTTTGCTCTATGGGATAATCCTGGAGAGGAGACGCAGCACGTGACTTCAGGGGGGAAGGGGGGGGGGGGCTAATGTCAAGACAGTCCAGCACCACCCCCTGAAGTCGCCCAGAGAGGAGACGGGATGGGGAATTGCCCGCGATTCGGGGGTCTGCGGCATGCTAAATTGTGAAATTTGCAGCTTTTAGCACAACCCACTATGCAATGTTGCAGCATTTGCAATACATTTATCTTCCTACCCTTCCTACCCGTCTGGGGTTGCAGGGGACTACCTAAAAAAATCGGTAGTCTACCACAGCTTCCAGGGAGGTAGGCAAGCATGGCCTGTGTGCGATAGTGCCAGTAAATATGAATTCTTGTGTGCTCGTTCATGTTTGTCCTTGTCTGTGTGGCTATTTAACAGCAAATTTATGTTAGTGTTTTAAAAAATATATATTTTAAATTAAAGTTATCATAATCATCATTATATAATTGTAAGACGCTACAAAAAATCTGCAGTGCTGGGCAGTCAGAGTTGCAAATCATGTAATAAATATAAAATAAAGAATTGAGGGTGACGCTGTCCCTGAGAGCTTACAGTCCAGTTGTGTGTTTGAGTATTCAGGGTTTACATATTTGTAGTGTAAATTTGAGACATGATCCAAAGTTTAGAATATGACAGAGTGTACTGTTGAACCTGACACATCCAGAAGCTAGATTGTGTTGTCTTTTATGGCCACATTTGTGTTGTTTCCTGGCTACTGTTTATGTAACCACCCCTGTGACATATGTCATGTTAAACCAAACCTGCATGCATGCAATCCAACTGAAATCTGGCAGGTCTGCATATGCACAGCTCCGAATAAAATGCAACTCTGTGCAGATGCCCAGTGCAAATTTATTAAGCTTGCGAACACCGTTACCTCCCAGATGCTACTTAGTAACACCCTCCCAGCCACAAGGGAGAAGCAGTCGCCATGTGTATGACTCAGAACCCGCTCATAAGTACTTTAAGTTAGGTATGTAGTCCGCGACACATGCAGTTTCCTAAACATTGCCCTTTGTATGCGTTCGGAATTATGTATAACCTAGAATCATGTCCATTGCGCATTTCCTTAGCTAACTACGGAATCCCTACATGGGACGTAGCTTGTCATATTAAGATCATGTCAGTGTATTATAGACCGCAGCAGCAGCGTAAGGAAATCTGTAAGGACACCGCAGTTGTAGAAGAAAAGTCTCACAATTCCAATAAGCAGCTTTTCGGAAGTAATACTTTAGTTAATGAGGCATGATGAATGCCTCTGAAATGCTTATTGAACTTGCAGCGAGTTCAAATCTTAATTTTCACCTCTTACATTTTTAAAAAGCTCCTACTCTAAACACATACAATAAATAATCGTACTCCATACCGGATGTATGTACTGTAGCATTGAGTGCAGCTTTTTTTTTAAGTTGGACGGCAATGATGATAAACGCACATCTGTGAAATATAGGGCGATTTTGCAAATATTTTAGAAATTGTCCTACAAAACTCTAATATAGGTACTGTTACAGGGAAAAGGCTACTATTGTTGAGGTGTGTAAGACAAATATATAAAGGGGATGGTACAGTATATCCAGTAACGTATGGTCAGGGGAGGCAGAGTATACTATAGAGTTTTGCCTATAAAAATGCCTATAAAATGAATAGAATAATAATATGTATAACTTATTGTGAGGAGATCAGGGGTAGATGGGCACCTTCAAACACGCAGCAGCCAGGAAACAGTACACCAGTCCAGGTTTTTCGTGCAGTCTACCCGTGGCTAGTTTTATTGTGCAGTGCAGTACATAAAAATAAATCCTAGCCTGCCTGGGCACTAACTAAACATAATATATTCCCTCTCTCAGGGTGGTAGGACCTAATGCCCCTACCGCAAAGACAGGCATATGCACAGTACTTACAGTCAGTAAATCTCACTGCCTCATCACAGGCCTGCTGCCTGTTTCCCCAGTTAGTCAGACCGTGAGCCAAACCCTGACACAGCTTTTATCAGCCTCTTACAGGTGCAGGTACTAAATTATCCTGCCCGCAGGCTGAAGGCCTAAAGACCCGAAATGGGCCTTGTGGATGGAGCCCCACCTTCTCTCTCACATCCACACACCCAGGACCCGTTTTGGCTTTACAGAAAGCCCAAACTCTAATCAAGATTGTTTAGCAAACCAGAAATTTTTTGTGGGTTTAAAATACATAGGCCAGAAACCGAGGGCAACAATATCTCCCATTTACCAGTGCTTCTATCACAAAATAAATATAATCTTTGTATTATTTTAATCACTTGTATTTATTATTACTAGTTATTTATATAGTGCACACATATTCCAAATATTTACAGAGTATTTGGCCATTCAGACCAGCATACCTCCCAACTGTCCAGATTTTCGCAGGACAGTCCTGTTTTTTTGGGACTGTCCCGCTGTCCCACCCGCGGGCTGCAGTATCCTACTGTGGAAGTGGGCAGTTGGGAGGCTCCTGTCAGTAACAGTGGTGAATAGAAAGACTAGAGGCAGCAGTTAGCTGGGAACACAGGGACTGTCAGGAAGAGCGCAGATGTGAGGTAGCTGTGAGCTGGGACTACAGGGACTGTCAGGGAGCGAGCAGAGGTGAGGCAGATGTGAGCTGGGGATACAGGGAGTGTTAGGGGACTGTCAGGGAGAGAACAGAGGTGAGGCAGCTGTGAGATGGGAATACAGGGACTGTCAGGGAGCGAGCAGAGGTGAGGCAGCTGTGAGATGGGAATACAGGGACTGTCAGGGAGCGAGCAGAGGCGAGGCAGCTGTGAGCTGGGAACACAGGGACTGTCAGGAAGAGCGCAGATGTGAGGTAGCTGTGAGCTGGGACTACAGGGACTGTCAGGGAGCGAGCAGAGGCGAGGCAGATGTAAGCTGGGGATACAGGGAGTGTCAGGGAGAGAACAGAGGTGAGGCAGCTGTGAGATGGGAATACAGGGAGAGTCAGGGAGAGAACAGAGGTGAGGCAGCTGTGAGATGGGTATACAGGGACTGTCAGGGAGAGAGCAGAGGTGAGGCAGCTGTGAGATGGGAATACAGGGACTGTCAGGGAGAGAACAGAGGTGAAGCAGCTGTGAGCTGGGAACACAGGGACTGTCAGGAAGAGCGCAGATGTGAAGTAGCTGTGAGCTGGGACTACAGGGACTGTCAGGGAGCGAGCAGAGGCGAGGCAGATGTGAGCTGGGGTTACAGGGAGTGTCAGGGAGAGAACAGAGGTGAAGCAGCTGTGAGATGGGAATACAGGGAGTGTCAGGGAGAGAACAGAGGTGAGGCAGCTGTGAGATGGGAATACAGGGACTGTCAGGGAGAGAGCAGAGGTGAGGCAGCTGTGAGATGGGAATACAGGGACTGTCAGGGAGCGAGCAGAGGCGAGGCAGATGTGAGCTGGGGATACAAGCAGTGTCAGGGAGAGAGCAGAGGTGAGGCATCTGTGAGCTGGGAATACAGGGACTGTCAGGGAGAGAGCAGAGGTGAGGCAACTGTAGGCTGGGGATACAGGGAGTGTCAGGGAGAGGCCAGAGGTGAGGCAGATGTGAGCTGGGGATACAGGGACTGTCAGGGAGAGAGCAAAGGTGAGGCAGCTGTGAATGCAGGGAGTGTCAGGGAGAGAGCAGAGGTGAGGCAGCAATGAACTGGGAATATAGGGACTGTCAGGGAGAGAGTAGAGGTGAGGCAGCTGTGAGCTGGGAATATAGGGACTGTCAGGGAGAGAGCAGAGGTGAGGCAGCTGTGAGCTGGGAATACAGGGAGTGTCAGGGAAAGAGCAGAGGTGAGGCAGCTGTGAACTGGGAATATAGGGACTGTCAGGGAGAGAGCAGAGGTGAGGCAGATGTGAGCTGGGGATACAGGGACTGTCAGGGAGAGAGCAAAGGTGAGGCAGCTGTGAATGCAGGGAGTGTCAGGGAGAGAGCAGAGGTGAGGCAGCAATGAACTGGGAATATAGGGACTGTCAGGGAGAGAGTAGAGGTGAGGCAGCTGTGAGCTGGGAATATAGGGACTGTCAGGGAGAGAGCAGAGGTGAGGCAGCTGTGAGCTGGGAATACAGGGAGTGTCAGGGAAAGAGCAGAGGTGAGGCAGCTGTGAACTGGGAATATAGGGACTGTCAGGGAGAGAGCAGAGGTGAGGCAGCTGTGAACTGAGAATATAGGGACTGTGAGGGAGAGAGCGGAGGTGAGGCAGCTGTGAACTGGGAATATAGGGACTGTGAGGGAGAGAGCAGAGGTGAAGCAGCTGTGAGCTAGAAATATAGGGACTGTCAGGAATAGAGCAGAGGTGAGGCAGCTGTGAGCTGGGAATATAGGGACTGTCGGAGAGAGCAGAGGTGAGGCAGCTGTGAGCTGGGAATACAGGGAGTGTCAGGGAGAGAGCAAAGGTGAGGCAGCTGTGAATGCAGGGAGTGTCAGGGAGAGGCCAGAGGTGAGGCAGATGTGAGCTGGGGATACAGGGACTGTCAGGGAGAGAGCAAAGGTGAGGCAGCTGTGAATGCAGGGAGTGTCAGGGAGAGAGCAGAGGTGAGGCAGCTGTGCGCTGTGAATGCAGGGTCTGTCAGGGAGAGAGCAGAGGTGAGGCAGCTATGAACTGGGAATATAGGGACTGTCAGGGAGAGAGCAGAGGTGAGGCAGCTGTGAGCTGGGAATATAGGGACTGTCAGGGATAGAGCAGAGGTGAGGCAGCTGTGAGCTGGGAAAATAGGGACTGTCGGAGAGAGCAGAGGTGAGGCAGCTGTGAGCTGGGAATACAGGAAGTGTTGGGGAGAGAGCAGAGGTGAGGCAGCAGTGACCTGTTAATGCAAGGTGTGTCAGGGAGAGAGCAGAGGTGAGGCAGCTGTGAACTGGGAATATAGGGACTGTCAGGGAGAGAGCAGAGGTGAGGCAGCTGTGAACTGGGAATATAGGGACTGTCAGGGAGAGAGCAGAGGTGAGGCAGCTGTGAGCTGGGAATATAGGGACTGTCAGGGAGAGAGCAGAGGTGAGGCAGCTGTGAGCTGGGAATACAGGGAGTGTCAGGGAGAGAGCAGAGGTGAGGCAGCTGTGAACTGGGAATATAGGGACTGTCAGGGAGAGAGCAGAGGTGAGGCAGCTGTGAAACTGGGAATATAGGGACTGTGAGGGAGAGAGCGGAGGTGAGGCAGCTGTGAACTGGGAATATAGGGACTGTGAGGGAGAGAGCAGAGGTGAAGCAGCTGTGAGCTGGAAATATAGGGACTGTCGGGGATAGAGCAGAGGTGAGGCAGCTGTGAGCTGGGAATATAGGGACTGTCAGGGAGAGAGCAGAAGTGAGGCAGCTGTGAGCAGGGAATATAGGGACTGTCAGGGAGAGAGCATAGGTGAGGCAGCTGTGAACTGGGAATACAGGGACTGTCAGGGAGAGAGCAGAGGTGAGGCAGCTGTGAACTGGGAATATAGGGACTGTCAGGGAGAGAGCGGAGGTGAGGCAGCTGTGAACTGGGAATATAGGGACTGTGAGGGAGAGAGCAGAGGTGAGGCAGCTGTGAGCTGGGAATATAGGGACTATCAGGGAGAGAGCAGAGGTGAGGCAGCTGTGAGCTGGGAATACAGGGAGTGTCAGGGAGAGAGCAGAGGTGAGGCGGCTGTGAGCTGAGAATATAGGGACTGTCAGGGAGAGAGCAGAGGTGAGGCAGCTGTGAGCAGGGAATATAGGGACTGTCAGGGAGAGAGCAGAGGTGAGGCAGCTGTGAGCTGGGAATATAGGGACTATCAGTGAGAGAGCAGAGGTGAGGCAGCTGTGAGCTGGGAATATAGGGACTGTCAGGGAGAGAGCAGAGGTGAGGCAGCTGTGAGCTGGGAATACAGGGAGTGTCAGGGAGAGATTAAATCGCATAGTAATTGACAGGCAATTGGCGTCTGGGGGTGGTGACTTGGCGTTGGGGGTAGGAGAGCAGGAAAGACAGGCGTGTTGGTGGACGATTTCCTGAGATTGGAAACATGGTAACGGTACTCCTGCATACGCAGCCATGCTGCATAGGCAGAGGTCTACCTTTAATCAATTACAATTGAATTGTGATCGCATTCTGGGGCGGAGCCACACATGCTGGGCGTCCCCCAGCATGTGAGTAGTATAACCCCCCATTATCATCTATGTATATATCCACTATGCATTATATTACAAGATGTCCTGTCTGTTATCATTGTTTATATATGTATCCTCTATACCTTATGGCACAAGGCATGGGAGTTTGCTCAGCTGTCTGGACACTAGTCCTCTATGTTCTCTTGACCTCTGACATTTGCTACTAATTTAAACTAATTCTGCCTCTAGAAATAGTGTCTGGAGCAGAAGGGTCTACATAATGTGCTATGGGGGAATAATGGATCCTGCTTAGAACTCTTGTCGATACCCAGAAATGCAGAATTGTTTTATGAGCAGAAACAGAAGGCATATTGATGCACTACATCTGTGGTTTTCAGCTCCAACAGGCCATGTTTTCAGGATTTCTGTCTGTGTAAACAAGCGGGATAATTACCCACCAAGCATCTAGATGAACTCACTTGTGCATGATTAAAGACCTCCTGAAAACATGACCTGTTGGGGGTACTTGAGGTTTGGAGTTGAAAACCACTGCAATATATTGTACTGTGTATAAATCTACTCCTCGCATTTTTTTTTTTTTTTTAAACTTTTTCAAACCTCTATTGAAAATGAATGGGAACCTTTTGTATCATTGTTTTACCGTGAAAATTGTCTGAAACTTTCATATTTTTTTTTACCAACTTTTAGTGGCGAGTTTAGCAATAGGCCATGATTGTTTTTGTAGTTCCACCTCTAAATTAACTTTTTTTTACAAAAAGAATATGCTAAAAATATCTCCCTTTATCTAAATTATACTTATGTGTGAAATAACTGTAAAGTGGGTGAAGTTCAGTCGTGTTCGTGGTCAGCCATATCCACTCTCAACGATGTCGAGACCAGGGACTATTCTTCACGTCACTTGTAAAGCTGGGACAGAAGGACAAGGAGGACCCCGGAAGGACAACCCAAACACAGTATGCTCAAGGACCACTACACAGGGAGACGGTGACAAACATTTATTGAATGGAAAATTATCAGTCACCGCTATAACTCAATTCTCGTTAGGAACAATTGCATAGGTTGAACATCATTACAATACCCCAATTCCTCTAGTGTCTATAACAGTAATCCCAGCTTATGTATTTCAAAGGCATGACAATGACTTGGTCAAACAATCATATATATCACCAGTGTCAAACGCAGGATTTCTCGAGGGGGGTTTCCAAATGCAGTCCACAAACTCCCACTCTGTGGAACATTAGAGCAAGTGTGGGAGTCTGGGGGAGGGGTAGAAGAACCTAATAATAACCCTGGAAATAAATGGTCTTTTTATACACTGGATATTGTATGGAATACAGTATTAATATTTAATACTGTAGATGGTCTATAGTATAGGATGCATCAAACATTTAAATAATATAAAATAAGTGGTCAGGAAAAGATTAAACATCCCATAATAAATAATTGCACAAACATAATAGAACCAGTACTGCACTTTCTAAGCACATTCTCCCACCTCATGGTAAGGCTCCTGTCTCTTCTTCCTGGTAGCTACTCTCTGGTCTAGTGCACTGATTGAGGAGTCAGATTCACACACACAACAAACTCAGTAGAAAAAGCTGCTACCACTGGGCTTGTGCAGCAGCTCTGCTCTGTCCCTTAAACGGCATGATGTTTATGCAGCACTAGTAATCTACTCATATCATATACCATTGCTATTGTTGCCATAATTTGAGCCATTTACCAAATGGCAACCAGAACCCCCCCCCCCCCCCCCCCCCCTGCGTTTGCCTATGATCACGTGCAACAGCAATCATTAAAACGTAATGAACCACTCCAAATATTTAAGGGTAAGAAATATCCTGACAGTAGTTTTGCTTACACTACCTAAACTGTCCATAGGGTGGCGCTGCACCTCATACACTAACATTCAGTTCCTGCGCCTTAGTTGGTGTTTGGGCCCGGGGTAAATGTCTCCTGTTAAAAGATCACTTGCACTTTAATAGTGAACTCCTGGGAAGGCGTCAGTGGACGTGAGGTATTTGTAGGAAGGTGTGTAGGTTGGATTATTTGCAATATAACACAGCGACAATGAATAACGGTACTAACCATCTTTGTATCCACAAAAAGGTAAATCAGTGAGGAGAACTATACATCTTAGTGTCCCTAAGTTTATTGTAACCACTGAAAGGTAAATCAAGGAGAAACCAGAGCTACTCTGGGCAGGGCCGGATTAAGCCTTGGGGGTACCCGGGGCACTTAAGACAAGAGGGTCCCCGTTGGAAGGAGGGGGAGTGTATTTTAGATTGTGCATACCCCCCAACATGACCCATTCCAGGAGGGACAAAATGCTCTCTATCTGGACTTCCTTCTTAATATATGATTGGTGTCACCTGTGTTGAACTATTTAATAGATAAGAAAGGTGCTTCACCACAGGTGATTGCAATCAAACTTAAGATATCATGTTATCCCTCCAGGACTGGGTCATGTTGGGATGTATGGATTGTGTATATTAAATGTAATCCAATGGGGTATATTTAGAGTGACCATATTATCCCTTTTACCTGGGACACTCATGGATTGCACAGGTTCTGTGGCTGATTAAAACCAGCTGAAATGTAGGCTTGAAGTCAGCCAGCCACAGAACCTGTGTAATTCACATACCTCCCAACATGACCCTCTCCAGGAGGGACACAATGCTCTGCTTCTGAACTTTTCTCTCAATGTATGATTGCCGGCACCTGTGTTGAACAGGTTAATGGATAAGAAAGGTGTTTCACCACAGGTGATGGCAATCATAAATTAAGAGAAAAGTCCAGAAGCAGAGCATTCTGTCCCACCTGGAGAGGGTCATGTTGGGAGGTATGAATTCATGAGTGTCCCAGCTAAAAGGGATAATATGGTCACCCTAGGTATATTAGATTTAAGCTAATAGTTGAATAATGCCAGGTTACATAGGACCCAGACACCCAGGCAGAGAGGAGGAGAAGCTGGATCCTTGTGTCACTTACAGCTCTCTCCACCCTCCTATCTCTCCTCTGGTCAGAAAGCTCAATCAGTAGCTCATAAAACCTGATACTCTGCCTGCAATGCATTCTGGCTGTCTGGCTCTGCTACTGCGTGAGAGTGAAAGCTAGTGATGTCGGTGTGCACTGGCAGGGGGGCCCACTAACAAAGGGGGGCCTGGGGTACTGTATGCCCTGTGACCCCCCTTCCTTAATCTGGCTATGGGCAGTACACATGGGGAGAGAGGTGTGCTGAGCGATCTGTCACAGACCGCTCAGCACACATATCTCCCCCCCCGCTCAGCACAGCACGATGACAGGGGGTGCCGCTCATTGCACCCAGCGGGTGAAATGAGCGATGTGCTAGATTGTGCCTGCATGCAGGCCAATCTGGCACCGGCGATAGCGACGCGCGGGCCCATCCATCACTATCGCTGTGGGGCATACACACGGAGAGATCTGTGCTTAAAATATAAGCAATCTAGTCAGATTGCCTAGATTATAAGAACGGATCTCTCTGTGTGTACCTCCGTAATAGAAAAGTGTAACAAAGAGCGATGCAACAAAATCATCAGTTTTATGCGTTATTTTGCCATGGGATTTAAAACAACCATTTTATTCTTTAAGACAATTCCCGGTATTTTGGGGTTGAATTATACAAATATTAGAGATGTGCGCAGTCTCGTGTTATGGATTTAGTTGTAATTTCATCATCGTGTTTTAGTTTTGGTTTTGCAAAACCACCCTCAAGTGTTTTGGTTCGGAATTCAGATTGAAAAACGAATCTTGGGTTATGGATTTCGTGGAGATGTATAAAAACAGCTAAAATCATGTCATGCACGCAATCCACAACCCTGACATCCAGATTTAAAATCCCCAAACCCCAGGGTGAGGGCTTCAAAAAATAATACATACAGTAAATAAGTCCCTTTATGGTAAACAATGTCCACCTCTGGGACAATATATTACCAGTTCCATGGTGAAGAGTCTCCAACTCTGCGACAATGTGCAGAAGGTTCCAACACATAGCCAGTAGATCTCCTCGTACAAAGTCCTTTTTATATGTATGTACATATATCTATGAATTTGTCTTCACATTTTTTAATATACTTTAATGTATTTTACTAATAAACTCTGTGGTTTTGCATTACATCCATAATAATCTATATTTTATACCCATGAAAAAGCCCAGAAAATGGCGAAATGCGTTGGTATACACTGTTCTTTCTGTTATGCGCTAATATTTGACTGGTTTTATTCAATATGGACTTATGAATTGCTGGTGACATTGGCTAATACTGGGGTAAGGACAACCATCCAAACACCATTGGACAGAGATGAGCAATCTTATATAACCCATTGGTGACTGGAAGTATTATACGGAGTCCTTGATAAGAAGAAGCTGCCACTACTCGGAGGGATTGAGAGCTCTGAGAGCCGCTCAGGGGAGGAGTGGAATCCGGTATGCACAATTAATATTAAGAATATGTATATTCATTTTTATATCTACTACAATATTAGGTGCTTGTCTCATCTCTACTTTTACCAGATGCATACACGGACTATTCCATCAGTTCACTGACAGACTGAGCAGCCACCTATCAAGTGTCTATAGGGAGTGCCGTGACATATACACTACTGAGTGGATACCTGACGGGAGAACATTGCTGACTAAATATATATCACCTGATCCGCATTTAGGGGGTAATTCAGACCTGAACGCTGCTGTGAGTTTTCGCACAGCGGGCGATCAGATCTAAACTGCGCATGCATATGCACCGCAATGCATGGCGTGTCGGATGACTACACCGGGCATCGGTGCCTAGCGACGGGATGGTGCGAAAAAAGCAATCGCATGGGCGATCGCAAAGTGATTGACAGGAAGAGGCCATTTTTGGGTGGCAACTGACGGTTTTAAAGGAGTGTTCAGAGAAAAGCAGGAGGGACCAGGCGTTTGGAGTGAGGGTGTCTGACATCAACTCTAGCCACAATCACCAGCAATCCATCGCAGCGGCAGAGTAAGTCCTGGGCTGAGCAGAGACTGCACAAACTGATGTTTGTGCAGCTCTGCTACAAAGGCGAACGCACACATGCACACCACTTTTCCCCTCCCCCTGTAGGCGGCGACTACCTGATCCCAGGGCTGCAAAAATCGTACCCTAGCAATCAGGTCTGAATTACCCCTTAATCGCTTCATAGTTAATACAAAGTTGCACCAATTAATCCTTTCCTAGCTCAATGCTTGATGCCCTTGTGTGCTGTTTTCCAATACCTTAAAGTATGTTTTCAATTTACAAATACACAAAAGTGCCCAAGAAGATCTTTATTAATTTAGGCAAATTTTTGTTGTTAACCACCAGCACTCAGAATGGATAAGAAGCCACAGCAGAGACCAGCTCCACGTAGCCCAGCACTAGAGTGCGGTGTCAGCGGCAGAACCAGGAATGACAGAGAGACCAGCAGGAGGCCTCCAAGATGTTTGCAGTCTGCGGCACGATGGTCAGTGCCCACAGCATCCAAGGCAGGACCGGCCAGTAGAATGGAATAGGCACCATCGAGCCTCTGAAGCCAGAAACAGCCTTCATCCAGAAAATCACCACAGGACAGGGTGTTAATGCCGTCCCTCCTGAATGGTGATTTTTAGCGCCTAATTTTTTTGATGAATTTGGGCACCTTCAGTTTCTGGACGATTTTGGGTGCTTTCGGCACAAATTTTTTTACATTCAGTTTCTGGATGGGCTTCTTAATGATCTTCTTTATGGATGGTTTTTGTTGTTTCTTCATTTGCCTGGGGTCCTTTCTCCCGTTGCGTACGATGTTATAACGCTCTGCCACATGTTGTTTCTGGCGGTGGTCTCTCTGATGATGTCCCATCTCGTGTTCCACATGGTAGTGATCTTTTCCACGGGGTTCATCATCCTCATCGTCCAGTTCCAGGTATCTGTCAGCTGTTGACCATGAAAGAAATTATGAGAAAATGTAAGTACAGAACTACAAAAAACAATGACTATTCTAGACTTAGTTATGAAGCTATAATAAAGCAGGAGTGATGTCACCATGTGTAATATAAAACACTGTCCTAATATCAAGTGTTACTGATTTGGTGGCGCCATGGGCCCTACTGAGGGTTGGACACAAGCCCATGGTAAGAATATGCTGTTCTACATTGTACATGTGCAGAAACACGCACATAATGCCTGGAGTGGTGGATCTGAGGTGGACAGGCATAATCTCTGTACAGTAGGGTGTGTATACTGTATGTACTGTAAGTGTAATACTCCCCCTTGAGGTGCTCAGGGTACTGCATGCCATATGAGCTATTGTATCTTGCCTGACAGAACTAAACATCCCTCCTAAACTACAAGTATCAGCATACGCTGACAAAAACATACTGGTAGATCCTGTGTATTTGTGTGAGTGATAAAACATTACTGTAAGCTCCAGTGGTGCAGGGACTGAAGTGATAGTTTTATAGAACACAACTGAGGGCTCCCCTGGTGGCTGCCTGACCCTCTGCAGTAATGTGGTATGTAAATTAGTAACTATACAGAATTATTACTGACAGTTGTAGTAAGACAAGTGCGCAGTGCAAGTGTTGGCTGCCTCAGTTTAAGACATGCCTGGCAGTGACAACTTCGTAGAAGAAATAAGTATAATTACCTCGCTTGGGTAGATGTTGCTGCAGTAGTGCCTCGATGTCATCTTGCACTACTCCGTAAATTAGCTGCTGGAAGATGTTACTCAGATACTCCTTTAGTGCTTGGAAGCTGAAATGTAACAATAATGAGAAGCTGTCAGGGTACAATAGTGCACAGAGCGCAGCCCACAGACCTGTTCCCCCAATGTATCATCACTGAGCCATAATTCTCATTCTCTTTGTGTTCTACTCAAGTTCTGCCATATTCATAGTCTAACTCATTGTTCTAATGACGTTCTGCAATTCCCATAATGACACCTTCACTGAAGGTGATTATAAATGATTATTTTTTCATTTTCAGTATTCCAATGCAATAGATGGTCATAATAAAACCCCAGAATAAAATGTATATTGACAATTGCATTGTGTATACAGTGTACTTTGTAATTGGTCAAAGAGGAAAAGTCTGGATATTTTCAGCTTCAAACGGCCGCTAAAACAAAAACACACACCTTCATCAGATTCACAAAAAATTTTACACCAGAAAAAAATTGCGCTATCGAGCTGCGGGTTAGTGGACACTCAGAGGTGGGATGTTACCCTCATCCCTAGAAAGAATACCTAATACTATTGAAATTTCTAAGTGTCCTCTATCCTGCGCTCCCCCTAGTTTAAGCAAAACAAACAGAGAGGGGTGGATCTTTACTTATCTTAGATCGGGTATTTTTCTCCCAATGGTACACCTTCTTTATACCCCCTTGTGCTGTCAAACGGGGTGTATATTCATTCAGAGGTGATACATGTAAGAGAGAGGTCAAAGAAAACACTCTAGTGCATTAACCTTTTAACAGTTTAGGCCACAATTCTTTATCGGAAATTGTGGAATGTAATGACAAGAAATGTTTATGATAAAAAAAATTCTGTTTAATGATTCAAAAAAAGGTTCAAAGAAAAATCAGATGATAAAATCCAGGCATAGAATTTTCATCACATAGAACAAGATTCTCATATCCAAGCAAAGTATGAGGGTGGCTTCCTACCAGATTTGGGGTTTTGTAAGTGCACCAAAATTTGTCGCTGTATTGATGTTGCCAACGTCCCCGGGAACGGTCAGCTCCAAGCAATGGGCACCTCGTCCTCTCCTCGTCCAGGTAATCAGCCACCAGGATGTCACAAGTCAGCCAACGCGTTTCGATCCGTGGATCTTTTTCAAGGCATGTCCTTCTGGCTCCTCTTCCCAGCTATTTATACCCTTATAGATTGATACTCCCAAATACTGGGAGGAGCCACTCCCATTTACAATTCAATATGCATACATACATGTTATAATCATCCTATATCCTAATCTAAAAAGGACACTCTATTCTGTACTGTATGGTGTACCCATTCAGGCAAAAATCGCAATTTAAAATGTATATATTAAATAAAAAAACCATAAAATATAAAAATATCGTAACCGGAAGTGCTGTGCGCACCCCCATTCTTTTCCACAAATTCTCTAAGAGGTTGGTTCCGCCTTGTGGTTTGCAATGGTAAGGTTCCCAGTGTAGTTTCCGGTCACCTGACCGTTCTAATCACTGGTTCCCGCCAACAGAAAGACTCCGGTCACGTGACGTGACCGGAAGTACCGTCACCGCCATTTTTGAAAATCCCCAAAACGGACCAGATCGGTCCTGGGTGTTCCTTCCAATTTAATGTTTAAAAACCATGAATGGACATTGAAAAACACATTCTCCCGAAAAGGTGCAATCATTAGCTCATAAAAATCGATAGATTAAATTCGGCAAAATACGGCCGGTCATGTGATCAGACCGGAAGTCCCCTTTCGGCCATCTTTCTAAATCCAATACATACATATTAGTTCAATGGTAAAGTAGATAAAGCAATTCCTGGACAATTTATAATGTAGTAAAATTATACAAAATCGCCATGAATGTTAACAATATTGAAAACAAGATGAAAGATATAATATTACAAATAATAAAAATAATACAATTATGTACACATTTCATATTTGTATCTAAATTGATTCTTCTTGGATACTTGAGATGGTTCATATTCAGGGATTCTTTTATCCAAAATCATATGGTCAAAAATAAGAATTGTGATACTCCAAACATTATGTGGTTTTTCTAATATGAGAAAAAAATGTAATAAATAGATTAATTAAACATGATGTAATATCAGATCTCATACATTTGAAGGGGCTTATTCTTATGTAAGGAACCACTTGACCTCAAAATCCTTATTTAAACTAGTGATGAGCGGATTCGGTTTTACTCGGTTTTACTCGGTTTTACTCGGTTCTCAAAACGGCATCTTATTGGCTCACGGATGTCACGTGTTTTGGATAGCCAATAAGATGCCGTTTTGAGAACCGAGTAAAACCGAGTAAAACCGAGTAAAACCGAACCTCGCTCATCACTAATTTAAACCCCCCGGAATCAAAGTTTTTAAGGAATGTATGTATCGCATCTCAGTTTTTGCTAAAATTGCTGATACATTATTACGCCTCCAGCTCCCTTTCACTTGTTTAAGTGCACCAAATTTAATAAGGTGTTTTACATCTGTTAGGTCCCCTAACCGATTTGCACATACGACAAATTCCACATCGAAAGAAACCTTTCGAAAGGGTGCGAACATTAGCCTTAGGAGGTGAGTAAGCACTCCTTACTAAATTATCTTTTATGTTTTTAGCCTTCCGATAGATAAATTGAGGTCGTTCAGGGAGTACTGACTCCAATAGTGGATCCCCTTTTAAGATTTGCCAGTGTTTTTTAAATATATTTTCAATTTGTTTATGTTGCACATTAAAATTTGTGATAAAAGCCATGGAATAGTCCTTCTCTTTTGATATACTGGACATTTCCCAGCAAATCGGTTAGGGGACCTAACAAATGTATAGAGGTAGATATAAATGGTCAAAACGTTAAGATTGAGGAATTCATAACTTGCACCTCTATAAATGTAATATATTTTTTGGGATGTAGTTGTGATTTGTTTTACATTGGTAGAACTAGCCGGCACTTGAAAGTAAGATATGCCGAACACCTACGCAACATAAAAAATGGTGTGGAAACCCACGCACTTTCAGCTCATTTCAAAAAAATCCACAATCAAGATGTAAAACACCTTATTAAATTTGGTGCACTTAAACAAGTGAAAGGGAGCTGGAGGCGTAATAATGTATCAGCAATTTTAGCAAAAACTGAGATGCGATACATACATTCCTTAAAAACTTTGATTCCGGGGGGTTTAAATAAGGATTTTGAGGTCAAGTGGTTCCTTACATAAGAATAAGCCCCTTCAAATGTATGAGATCTGATATTACATCATGTTTAATTAATCTATTTATTACATTTTTTTCTCATATTAGAAAAACCACATAATGTTTGGAGTATCACAATTCTTATTTTTGACCATATGATTTTGGAGAAAAGAATCCCTGAATATGAACCATCTCAAGTATCCAAGAAGAATCAATTTAGATACAAATATGAAATGTGTACATAATTGTATTATTTTTATTATTTGTAATATTATATCTTTCATCTTGTTTTCAATATTGTTAACATTCATGGCGATTTTGTATAATTTTACTACATTATAAATTGTCCAGGAATTGCTTTATCTACTTTACCATTGAACTAATATGTATGTATTGGATTTAGAAAGATGGCCGAAAGGGGACTTCCGGTCTGATCACATGACCGGCCGTATTTTGCCGAATTTAATCTATCGATTTTTATGAGCTAATGATTGCACCTTTTCGGGAGAATGTGTTTTTCAATGTCCATTCATGGTTTTTAAACATTAAATTGGAAGGAACACCCAGGACCGATCTGGTCCGTTTTTGGGATTTTCAAAAATGGCGGTGACGGTACTTCCGGTCACGTCACGTGACCGGAGTCTTTCTGTTGGCGGGAACCAGTGATTAGAACGGTCAGGTGACCGGAAACTACACTGGGAACCTTACCATTGCAAACCACAAGGCGGAACCAACCTCTTAGAGAATTTGTGGAAAAGAACGGGGGTGCGCACAGCACTTCCGGTTACGATATTTTTATATTTTATGGTTTTTTTATTTAATATATACATTTTAAATTGCGATTTTTGCCTGAATGGGTACACCATACAGTACAGAATAGAGTGTCCTTTTTAGATTAGGATATAGGATGATTATAACATGTATGTATGCATATTGAATTGTAAATGGGAGTGGCTCCTCCCAGTATTTGGGAGTATCAATCTATAAGGGTATAAATAGCTGGGAAGAGGAGCCAGAAGGACATGCCTTGAAAAAGATCCACGGATCGAAACGCGTTGGCTGACTTGTGACATCCTGGTGGCTGATTACCTGGACGAGGAGAGGACGAGGTGCCCATTGCTTGGAGCTGACCGTTCCCGGGGACGTTGGCAACATCAATACAGCGACAAATTTTGGTGCACTTACAAAACCCCAAATCTGGTAGGAAGCCACCCTCATACTTTGCTTGGATATGAGAATCTTGTTCTATGTGATGAAAATTCTATGCCTGGATTTTATCATCTGATTTTTCTTTGAACCTTTTTTTGAATCATTAAACAGAAATTTTTTTATCATAAACATTTCTTGTCATTACATTCCACAATTTCCGATAAAGAATTGTGGCCTAAACTGTTAAAAGGTTAATGCACTAGAGTGTTTTCTTTGACCTCTCTCTTACATGTATCACCTCTGAATGAATATACACCCCGTTTGACAGCACAAGGGGGTATAAAGAAGGTGTACCATTGGGAGAAAAATACCCGATCTAAGATAAGTAAAGATCCACCCCTCTCTGTTTGTTTTGCTTAAACTAGGGGGAGCGCAGGATAGAGGACACTTAGAAATTTCAATAGTATTAGGTACACCTTCATCAGAGCCTACCATCCATCCCTCATCCTAATTCTGTTGCTCCCTCCTCCCCTCTCCTACTCTTCTCCCCAGTTCACCCACCAACTGTTCACCCTTCTTCCTCATATATCATCCCTAGCACTATCCTCACTTCCAGTGATACTTGTCTCTTGTCTTCTACTCTCTTTAAGCGGCTCTGACTCTATGTGCTCACCCTTTACTAGGTACAGACTCAATGGGGGGGGAATTCAGTTGTTTTGCGGGTGCCCAAATGTTATGGGTATCCACCGGAGCAATTCAATTCTTCACCTCTATGGGTACACATACCCCGTGTAAGCACCCATTAGTTCTGCCCTCTGAGGTCTTAAACCACTACTGCTCTATATACAGTATACTTAGAAACCTCATCATTTACACATATGACCAGACTTTGCCCATAAAATAAACCCATACTTCCTCATACATCCCAGATAGGTGATAAGGTAAAATAGATGTCTCCTCCTGTACTATACAAGGCAGCTATTTTATGGGTTAAACCAAAATGCACAGGAATGCAGCCTATCCATTCACTGGGTACCAATGGTGTCACTGAGGCACCTGATGAGCAATATTCATGAGGCAATGGGTCCTGGTGAGGTGTTTGGCTGCATCCTTATGAATATTGGTTAAATACACAAAATGGCTTCCTCCATCATATGTAAGTGACAAGCGCTTCAGGAAAAGTAAATATCTAAGATTAGAGCACCTATGTAATGTAATATAATGTGTACAGAATGTTAGTAACTTACTATGCAGTACAGCAAAGGCATATTCCGGCAAGTATCACCAGGCCGAGGAAACCGATGATGGTACCCACGGTTTTCCAGTCCAGTGTAACTGTTCAGGAAAGAAAGACAGATGAGAGATGCACGTGAGAAACGTTACATGTATATAGAGACATTGGATATGGGGAATTATTACACTTATGGCGTATTCGATTAGCTGCGGTAATTTACCACTGCCCCAATGCCAGGGCTTAACAGGGCTAATTGCACACCCCCTTAGAGAGACAGATCACATCAGTAAGGCTGGTATGTGTAAGCTGCCTACATAATGGATGCTGTGATACTGCCACTTATATCTGCCAATTGGCCGGGTGTCACCTGAGAACAGCTGAGGTGCTGATAATGAGCCTATCGGAAGGGGACAATGCGCACATGACTGCTGCCGGCCTATCGTGTGTGGTTATTTATGGCCAGGATAAAAATGGCTGACTCCTGTGTAATTCAGAAACTGACCAGTAATCCTGTCACAGAGTGGTGTATGAGACAGTGACATGTACAGGCCTATGTGTGCCGCCTACAGAGCTGTACTGCTGCCTGAGGCGCCTCTCTGACACACATTGCTATAACCATAAGGGAGTATGTAACTATAGGGGACTAATAATGTCATTCCCAGCCAACACGGTAAATATCTTCATTTACACTTATACATCAAGGAAATTGGTGCAGAGCAACAAATACAACAATTACTGTACCTTGATGCCAATTAAAGCTCCTCGATTGAGCAGCGTGCGCCAATGGCGCCTCTACCGAGCCTTTAAAAATAAACAGAAAAACATACATTATACATATGTGTGTGTGTTTGTGTGTCTTTAATAAGAAGGTCACATGTGTATTACTTAGACATTACATAACTACAGAGTATTCTGTGACCCAGTCATGTAATAGTGCATGGAGACTCACAAGAGAGCATATCTATCTATCTATCTATCTATCTATCTATCTATCTATCTATCTATCTATCTATCTATCTATCTATCTATCTATCAGCAGCAATTTACTACCACCTAGTGTCTATGATGTCATAATGATGTCATAATGCCACCTATGACCTACTGCATGGAGCGAGATAGCTGGGATGAGGCTCAATAGGCATGTGGTGTGTTTTATATGGCCCTATCTATCTATCTATCTATCTATCTATCTATCTATCTATCTATCTATCTATCTATCTATCTATCTATACATCTATCTGTCTATCTACACACTGTATTTATATTATTTGCTCTGTAGTAATAATAAAACACCCTATAAATACTAGACACAGAATAAAGAAAACCCGGACACAGAAATGAAGCATTATTGATGCTTTTGTTCTGGCAGTGACATTATACTGTAGTGTTACCAGAACAGGAATTACATCGGTACTTATATTGCAGCGACACGTAATGTGGGCGGGTAAATGCTGTAATAAATACATACAGAATAAGAGGGGTGTTGGAAGCTGGCGCTCCCTAAGATACCCCACACGGTGTAAAGAAGGAAATAAGAGACAGTGTAGTGTATATATAATAATAACATAACACTTGTCTGTCTGATAAAGTGACGGGTGTTCAATCTTCTTTTTTCAAATTGCCATAATGTAAAACATAGTAAAATGTAATATACTGCAATATGTTTAAAAAGAAATGGCATATATTTATGTAATTAAAATACTAATAACAACAAATAGGGCGGGCGCATTAGCCATAGGGCTCGCTATGATAATTGGCCTGTAATCCTATTTATTTTTGTTTTTGAAGCCTTACTAATAGAAAATCCTAGAAATAATTCTCTTTTACCTTTAGATGGATATATAGGCCGGCCTTGGGTCCCCATGGTGAGCAAGCTCACCATGAGAAAAATCGCAAAAAGAATAATCTTCATCATTCTTCTCAACTTCGTCCTTAGACGACAACTCCTACTTCACCTATCAAAGCCACACCTCCCAGCAGCAGCAATTTATTACCACCTAGTATCTGTGATGTCATAGTGATATCATAATGCCACCTGTGACCTACTGCATGGAGCCAGCTAGCTGGGATTAGGCCCAATAGGCTTATATGGTGTTTTTAAAATTGTTGACAAAACTGAAAAATAAATATGTATGTTTTACCTCCACCCGTTGTCATAAAATGCAATATAAATGGAGTGGTTACTAAAATGCTCTCTGTACTGTCTGGCAGTCACAATAATGTTCTCCATATTGTCTGGTAGTCACAATAATGTTCTCCATATTGTCTGGTAGTCACAATAATGCTCTCCATATTGTCTGGTAGTCACAATAATGCTCTCCATATTGTCTGGTAGTCACAATAATGCTCTCCAAATTGTCTGGTAGTCACAATAATGCTCTCCATATTGTCTGGTAGTCACAATAATGCTCTCCAAATTGTCTGGTGGTCACAATAACACTCTCTGTATTGTCTGTCGGTCAAACTAACGCTATCCATATTGACTGGAGGTCCCAATAATACTCTCAGTATTGTCTGGTGGTCACAGCGGTCACTAATATGATCTAATATTAGTGACCGCTACACAATACTATTATTGCGTAGCGGTCACTAATATCCTCTTAGTATTGTGTAGGAGTCACTAATATCCTCTTAGTATTGTGTATTAGTAATTAATATGCTCTTAGTATTGTGTAGCAGTCACAAAAATGCTCTCCATATTGTCTGGTGGCCACAAAAATACTCTCGGTACCCATGGGTTAATGATTCATAGGTTAGCGGGAAGTGAACTGTAACTGGACGGGGTGTGCTGAGTCACACAATACAACTCATTTCATAGGAATGTCATGTACATGTCGTTCATTTTGCAAAGTGAAAGAGTCGGCATGGGGGTACACCAAATGTTTCCGCCCAGCGCAGGGCAAGGCCATCCAGCATGATAAGGGCCATCCTGCGTTGCGATTGCATTAAAAGAGCGGTAGCCCGCATATTCAGACGCAGTGCCACTTTCTTTTACCTTGCAGCGGCTGTGGTTGACGTCATGTGGCGGCCCCTAAAATGGTCCGGTCACACTTTCGTTGTCTGGACCACGCCCCCGCAATGCTGCAATGCCACTGCCCCCTGCCGCCTGCCTCTATCAATCAAAATGAGATTGCATCCTCCTGGGATGCAATCGCATTTTAACCTATGCGCACGCACGTTTGCAATGCTGCACATGCACAGACGGGTAAATGAGCTGGTCTGCATGTACGCAGCAACTGCTGCTGAATAAGCTACAACTGTATGCGTTATTGTGCCGCAGGATTTAAAACAACTAATTTTTCATTGCTGCAAATCCCGGCATTTTGAGGTTGAAATATATAAACATTGGAGATGTGCATAGTCTCGTGTTTTGGTTCTAATTTTATCGTCGTGTTTTGGTTTTGCAGAAGCCACTTTCAAGTGTTTTGGTTCGGAATTCGGATTGAAAAGCCGGTTTTGGATTTCTTGGAAATGGATAAAAAATGAAATCATGCCATGCAATCCAAAACCCTGATATCCAGATTTAAAATCCAAATTTTTGACCACGGGGAGGTCCGAACAGGGACTCTGCTCGGTTCCACAAAATTCGGGTAGTTCAGATTTCTAAATAACCAAATTGCACACCTCTAATATATATTTACGTGACCGCTCTTAC
This sequence comes from Pseudophryne corroboree, assembly GCF_028390025.1. Classification (NCBI taxonomy): domain Eukaryota; kingdom Metazoa; phylum Chordata; class Amphibia; order Anura; family Myobatrachidae; genus Pseudophryne; species Pseudophryne corroboree. Next base: position 44,931,083 of record NC_086454.1, on the reverse strand, counting down.
CTGACAAATCTGGTTGGGGGTCAGTAGAAGCCTCTACTGCTAATTGATATTTCTATTTTTAGGGTTTAATTAAACACAAAATACTGTCATTAATGCATATACAGTCAGGGCCGGCAACAGAAATCTTGGGGCCCGGTACACCGATGACTCCCACAGTCCCCCTCGACCCCTCCTTTTAAAGCAGAAGGTGGTTTTGGATCTGGATTTAAAAAAAACCATAAAAAGAGCCAAGGGCCCAATGCAGACCTGATCGCAGCAGCAAATTTGTTAGCTAATGAGCAAGACCATGTACACTGCAGGGGGGGCAGATATAACATGTGCAGAGTTAGATTTGGGTGGGTTATTTTATTTCTGTGCAGGGTAAATACTGGCTGCTTTATTTTTACACTGCAATTTAGATTTCAGTTTGAACATACCCCACCCAAATCTACTCTCTTTGCACGTGTTATATCTGCCCCCCCTGCAGTGCACATGGGGCTTAATTCAGATCTGATCGCTGCTGTGCGTTTTCGCACAGCGGGCGATCAGATCTGAATGGCGTATGCACTGCACTGCGCCGGCGCGTCACACAGCTGCAACGGGCATCAGCGCCCTGTGACGAGATGGTGCAAAAAATCCATTCGCATGGGCGATCGCAAGGAGATTGACAGGAAGAGGCCATTTGTGGATGGCAACTGACCGTTTACTGGGAGTGTCAGAGAAAACGCAGACGGGATCACCTGGATACAAATAGAGCTGCTATGAGCTTTAAGAAAAATCGCTTCCCATTCTTTATCTGAGAGTGAGTGACCCAAATCTACTTCCCATGCTGAGGCAAATAGGGGAAGGGTCTGTGAGGTAGCAAATTGTAACAGCTTATACAAGGTGGAAATCATGTGGGTTGGGTTATTTGGAGCAACACAAAGTCTCTGGAATGGCGTCAATTCTCTAGAAGCATGGAAGACCCTACCACCTGATTTCAAGAAGTGTCTGACTTGCAGGTACTTCCAAAAATAAGAAAATGTAATATTCCATTTTGTTGTAATATCTGAGAATTGTTTAACTCCCGACGGAGTCGTCAGCTGGATGACCCTGAAAAGCCCCTCCATCGCCCATGTACTAAAGTCGGAGAGAGTGAATCCCGGCGTGAAGTCCACATTAGCTAGAAAAGAGGTCAAGGGGCCGAAGATGGAAGAAATATGGGGCCATTTACTAGAGATGAGCGGGTTCGGTTCCTCGGAATCCGAACCCGCCCGAACTTAAGGTTTTTTTACACGGGGCCGAGCGGCTCGGATCTTCCCGCCTTGCTCGGTTAACCCGAGCGCGCCCGAACGTCATCATCCCGCTGTCGGATTCTCGCGAGGCTCGGATTCTATCGCGAGACTCGGATTCTATATAAGGAGCCGCGCGTCGCCGCCATTTTCACACGTGCATTGAGATTGATAGGGAGAGGACGTGGCTGGCGTCCTCTCCGTTTAGAGTGACTAGAGTACCAGAGAGAGACACAAATTTTGGGGAGCATATAGGAGGAGTACTACTTGCTGCTGATAGTGTGACCAGTGACCAGTGCCACCAGTTTAATTAATCCGTTCTCTGCCTGAAAAAAAACGATACACAGTGTGACACAGTCACACATACCATATCTGTGCTCAGCCCAGTGTGCTGCATCATATACTGTATATCATTATCTGACTGCTGAGTGCTCACTGCTCACACAGCTTAATTGTGGGGGAGACTGGGGAGCAGTTATAGCAGGAGTACATTTAAGTACAGTGCACACTTTTGCTGCCAGAGTGCCACTGCCAGTGTGACTGACCAGTGACCACCAGTATTGTGATTGTCTGCTGACCACCAGTATATTGTGATTGTCTGCCTGAAAAAGTTAAACACTCGTCGTGTGGTGTTTTTATAAACGCATTCTGCAGACAGTGTCCAGCAGGTCCGTCATTACATAATATATACCTGTCCGGCTGCAGTACTAGTGTGATATATATATATTTTAATTTTATCTCATTATCATCCAGTCTATATTAGCAGCAGACACAGTACGGTAGTCCACGGCTGTAGCTACCTCTGTGTCGGCAGTCGCTCGTACATCCATAATTGTATACCACCTACCCGTGTTTTTTTTTTTTTCTATCTTCTTGATACTAGTAGCTTACTTTAGGAGTCTGCAGTGCTGAGTCTGACAGACAGTGTCCAGCAGGTCCGTCATTACATAATATATACCTGTCCGGCTGCAGTACTAGTGTGATATATATATATATTTTAATTTTATCTCATTATCATCCAGTCTATATTAGCAGCAGACACAGTATGGTAGTCCACGGCTGTAGCTACCTCTGTGTCGGCAGTCGCTCGTCCATCCATAATTGTATACCACCTACCCGTGGTTTTTTTTTTTTTTTCCTATCTTCTTGATACTAGTAGCTTACTTTAGGAGTCTGCAGTGCTGACAGACAGTGTCCAGCAGGTCCGTCATTACATAATATATACCTGTCCGGCTGCAGTACTAGTGTGATATATATATATATTTTAATTTTATCTCATTATCATCCAGTCTATATTAGCAGCAGACACAGTACGGTAGTCCACGGCTGTAGCTACCTCTGTGTCGGCAGTCGCTCGTCCATCCATAAGTATACTAGTATCCATCCATCTCCATTGTTTACCTGAGGTGCCTTTTAGTTGTGCCTATTAAAATATGGAGAACAAAAATGTTGAGGTTCCAAAAATAGGGAAAGATCAAGATCGACTTCCACCTCGTGCTGAAGCTGCTGCCACTAGTCATGGCCGAGACGATGAAATGCCAGCAACGTCGTCTGCCAAGGCCGATGCCCAATGTCATAGTACAGAGCATGTAAAATCCAAAACACCAAATATCAGTAAAAAAAGGACTCAAAAATCTAAAATAAAATTGTCGTCGGAGAAGCGTAAACTTGCCAATATGCCATTTACCACACGGAGTGGCAAGGAACGGCTGAGGCCCTGGCCTATGTTCATGGCTAGTGGTTCTGCTTCACATGAGGATGGAAGCACTCAGCCTCTCGCTAGAAAAATGAAAAGACTCAAGCTGGCAAAAGCACAGCAAAGAACTGTGCGTTCTTCGAAATCCCAAATCCACAAGGAGAGTCCAATTGTGTCGGTTGCGATGCCTGACCTTCCCAACACTGGACGTGAAGAGCATGCGCCTTCCACCATTTGCACGCCCCCTGCAAGTGCTGGAAGGAGCACCCGCAGTCCAGTTCCTGATAGTCATATTGAAGATGTCAGTGTTGAAGTACACCAGGATGAGGAGGATATGGGTGTTGCTGGCGCTGGGGAGGAAATTGACAAGGAGGATTCTGATGGTGAGGTGGTTTGTTTAAGTCAGGCACCCGGGGAGACACCTGTTGTCCGTGGGAGGAATATGGCCATTGACATGCCTGGTGAAAATACCAAAAAAATCAGCTCTTCGGTGTGGAAGTATTTCAACAGAAATGCAGACAACATTTGTCAAGCCGTGTGTTGCCTTTGTCAAGCTGTAATAAGTAGGGGTACGGACGTTAACCACCTCGGAACATCCTCCCTTATACGTCACCTGCAGCGCATTCATAATAAGTCAGTGACAAGTTCAAAAACTTTGGGCGACAGCGGAAGCAGTCCACTGACCAGTAAATCCCTTCCTCTTGTAACCAAGCTCACGCAAACCACCCCACCAACTCCCTCAGTGTCAATTTCCTCCTTCCCCAGGAATGCCAATAGTCCTGCAGGCCATGTCACTGGCAATTCTGACGAGTCCTCTCCTGCCTGGGATTCCTCCGATGCATCCTTGCGTGTAACGCCTACTGCTGCTGGCGCTGCTGTTGTTGCTGCTGGGAGTCGATGGTCATCCCAGAGGGGAAGTCGGAAGACCACTTGTACTACTTCCAGTAAGCAATTGACTGTCCAACAGTCCTTTGCGAGGAAGATGAAATATCACAGCAGTCATCCTGTTGCAAAGCGGATAACTGAGGCCTTGACAACTATGTTGGTGTTAGACGTGCGTCCGGTATCCGCCGTTAGTTCACAGGGAACTAGACAATTTCTTGAGGTAGTGTGCCCCCGTTACCAAATACCATCTAGGTTCCACTTCTCTAGGCAGGTGATACCGAGAATGTACAGGGACGTCAGAAAAAGACTCACCAGTGTCCTAAAAAATGCAGTTGTACCCAATGTCCACTTAACCACGGACATGTGGACAAGTGGAGCAGGGCAGGGTCAGGACTATATGACTGTGACAGCCCACTGGGTAGATGTATGGACTCCCGCCGCAAGAACAGCAGCGGCGGCACCAGTAGCAGCATCTCGCAAACGCCAACTCTTTCCTAGGCAGGCTACGCTTTGTATCACCGCTTTCCAGAATACGCACACAGCTGAAAACCTCTTACGGCAACTGAGGAAGATCATCGCGGAATGGCTTACCCCAATTGGACTCTCCTGTGGATTTGTGGCATCGGACAACGCCAGCAATATTGTGTGTGCATTAAATATGGGCAAATTCCAGCACGTCCCATGTTTTGCACATACCTTGAATTTGGTGGTGCAGAATTTTTTAAAAAACGAGAGGGGCGTGCAAGAGATGCTGTCGGTGGCCAGAAGAATTGCGGGACACTTTCGGCGTACAGGCACCACGTACAGAAGACTGGAGCACCACCAAAAACGCCTGAACCTGCCCTGCCATCATCTGAAGCAAGAAGTGGTAACGAGGTGGAATTCAACCCTATATATGCTTCAGAGGTTGGAGGAGCAGCAAAAGGCCATTCAAGCCTATACAATTGAGCACGATATAGGAGGTGGAATGCACCTGTCTCAAGCGCAGTGGAGAATGATTTCAACGTTGTGCAAGGTTCTGCTGCCCTTTGAACTTGCCACACGTGAAGTCAGTTCAGACACTGCCAGCCTGAGTCAGGTCATTCCCCTCATCAGGCTTTTGCAGAAGAAGCTGGAGACATTGAAGGAGGAGCTAACACGGAGCGATTCCGCTAGGCATGTGGGACTTGTGGATGGAGCCCTTAATTCGCTTAACAAGGATTCACGGGTGGTCAATCTGTTGAAATCAGATCACTACATTTTGGCCACCGTGCTCGATCCTAGATTTAAAACCTACCTTGGATCTCTCTTTCCGGCAGACACAAGTCTGCTGGGGTTCAAAGACCTGCTGGTGAGAAAATTGTCAAGTCAAGCGGAACGCGACCTGTCAACATCTCCTCCTTCACATTCTCCCGCAACTGGGGGTGCGAGGAAAAGGCTCAGAATTCCGAGCCCACCCGCTGGCGGTGATGCAGGGCAGTCTGGAGCGACTGCTGATGCTGACACAGGGAGCTGAGATGGTGGATTCCAGTGGGGACGAATTGATAATCTGTGAGGAGGGGGATGTACACGGTGATATATCGGAGGATGATGATGAGGTGGACATCTTGCCTCTGTAGAGCCAGTTTGTGCAAGGAGAGATTAATTGCTTCTTTTTTGGTGGGGGTCCAAACCAACCCGTCATTTCAGTCACAGTCGTGTGGCAGACCCTGTCACTGAAATGATGGGTTGGTTAAAGTGTGCATGTCCTGTTTATACAACATAAGGGTGGGTGGGAGGGCCCAAGGACAATTCCATCTTGCACCTCTTTTTTCTTTAATTTTTCTTTGCGTCATGTGCTGTTTGGGGAGTGTTTTTTGGAAGGGCCATCCTGCGTGACACTGCAGTGCCACTCCTAGATGGGCCAGGTGTTTGTGTCGGCCACTAGGGTCGCTTACCTTACTCACACAGCTACCTCATTGCGCCTCTTTTTTTCTTTGCGTCATGTGCTGTTTGGGGAGTGTTTTTTGGAAGGGCCATCCTGCGTGACACTGCAGTGCCACTCCTAGATGGGCCAGGTGTTTGTGTCGGCCACTAGGGTCGCTTACCTTACTCACACAGCTACCTCATTGCGCCTCTTTTTTTCTTTGCGTCATGTGCTGTTTGGGGAGTGTTTTTTGGAAGGGCCATCCTGCGTGACACTGCAGTGCCACTCCTAGATGGGCCAGGTGTTTGTGTCGGCCACTAGGGTCGCTTACCTTACTCACACAGCTACCTCATTGCGCCTCTTTTTTTCTTTGCGTCATGTGCTGTTTGGGGAGTGTTTTTTGGAAGGGCCATCCTGCGTGACACTGCAGTGCCACTCCTAGATGGGCCAGGTGTTTGTGTCGGCCACTAGGGTCGCTTACCTTACTCACACAGCTACCTCATTGCGCCTCTTTTTTTCTTTGCGTCATGTGCTGTTTGGGGAGTGTTTTTTGGAAGGGCCATCCTGCGTGACACTGCAGTGCCACTCCTAGATGGGCCAGGTGTTTGTGTCGGCCACTAGGGTCGCTTACCTTACTCACACAGCTACCTCATTGCGCCTCTTTTTTTCTTTGCGTCATGTGCTGTTTGGGGAGTGTTTTTTGGAAGGGCCATCCTGCGTGACACTGCAGTGCCACTCCTAGATGGGCCAGGTGTTTGTGTCGGCCACTAGGGTCGCTTATCTTACTCACACAGCTACCTCATTGCGCCTCTTTTTTTCTTTGCGTCATGTGCTGTTTGGGGAGTGTGTTTTTTGGAAGGGCCATCCTGCGTGACACTGCAGTGCCACTCCTAGATGGGCCAGGTGTTTGTGTCGGCCACTAGGGTCGCTTAGCTTAGTCATCCAGCGACCTCGGTGCAAATTTTAGGACTAAAAATAATATTGTGAGGTGTGAGGTGTTCAGAATAGACTGAAAATGAGTGAAAATTATGGTTTTTGAGGTTAATAATACTTTGGGATCAAAATGACCCCCAAATTCTATGATTTAAGCTGTTTTTTAGTGTTTTTTGAAAAAAACACCCGAATCCAAAACACACCCGAATCCGACAAAAAAAATTCGGTGAGGTTTTGCCAAAACGCGGTCGAACCCAAAACACGGCCGCGGAACCGAACCCAAAACCAAAACACAAAACCCGAAAAATTTCAAGTGCACATCTCTACCATTTACGCGATGTCTTCCAGAAACAGAGAGTAGGAGAAATAGTTGGGTGCGCAAAGGAAGGCTTAGGGAGGGGATGGAGCCAGGGAAAAATTTCTGAGTATTGCTGCATATATAGGGCTTCCAACTCCACCCATTGTTTACACTCCCAATTCCTAGTCCAGTCCAAGATTCTATTAAGCAATATTGCAGTGCCGTAACTAGGTGTGTGCGGATGGGGCATTGCACACAGCGCTAAAATGCCTAGTTACGGCACTGCAATATTGCATGGTAATATGTCTTCATATCTGGCAATTGAAAACCCCCTCGCCGAACAGGTCTCATAATAACATTACGGCTTATCTGGGGCCTTTTACGGAACCATACATATGGTTGTATTAGCAATTGTGTGGACCAGAACCAGGAGTCTGGAACTCTTATCAGTAAAGTTTTAAGAATATATAACAGTTTAGGGAGAGTATTCATCTTGACCAGACACATTGCAGACACATCAGAATCAGGCCCAAAGTCGCAGCCGCTATTGCAAAAGCTTCCATCTCTGAATTGGGCCCTTAGTACAAATGCTGCCACCGTATGCAATGGTGGGATCACCTAGCTTTTTCTTCCTTCCCTTCTCTTCATCTTAATAATCAGAGACCTACTAAGGTGTAGATTTTTCTTTCCCACCCTCGTACCAGATTTAGATGCAGCCGTAGCTTCCTGCTAGGAAAGACTAAAGGGCAGTACCAGGGCCGGATTAAGCCAGGTGCCCCGTGGCACTTAAGACAAGAGGGTCCCCGGTGGAAGGCGGGGGAGTTTATTTTAGATTGTGGATACCCCCCAACGTGACCCATTCCAGGAGGGACAAAATGCTCTCTACCTGGACTTCCTTCTTAATATATGATTGGTGTCACCTGTGTTGAACATTAGAGCAAGTGTGGGAGTCTGGGGGAGGGGTAGAAGAACCTAATAATAACCCTGGAAATAAATGGTCTTTTTATACACTGGATATTGTATGGAATACAGTATTAATATTTAATACTGTAGATGGTCTATAGTATAGGATGCATCAAACATTTAAATAATATAAAATAAGTGGTCAGGAAAAAGATTAAACATACCATAATAAATAATTGCATAAACATAATAGAACCAGAACTGCACTTTCTAAGCACATTCTCCCACCTCATTGTAAGGCTCCTGTGTCTTCCTGGTAGCTACTCTCTTGTCCAGTGTACTGATTGAGGAGCCAGATTCACACACACAACAAACTCAGTAGAAAAAGCTGCTACCACTGGGCATGTGCAGCAGCTCTGCTCTGTCCCTTAAACGGCATGATGTTTATGCTAGAGATGAGCGGGTTCGGTTTCTCTGAATCCGAACCCGCCAGAACTTCATGGTTTTTTTCACGGGTCCGAGCAGACTCGGATCTTCCCGCCTTGCTCGGTTAACCCGAGCGCGCCCGAACGTCATCATGACGCTGTCGGATTCTCGCGAGGCTCGGATTCTATCGCGAGACTCGGATTCTATATAAGGAGCCGCGCGTCGCCGCCATTTTCACACGTGCATTGAGATTGATAGGGAGAGGACGTGGCTGGCGTCCTCTCCATTTAGATTATAAGAGACTGAGAGAGATTTACTGGAGCTGACTAGGAGGAGTACTGTTACTGTAGAAGTGTAGAGACTGAGTGGAGAGAGTTTACTAGTGAGGACAGTGCAGTTTACTTTATAATCCGTTCTCTGCCTGAAAAAAGCGATACACAGCACACAGTGACTCAGTCACATACCATATCTGTGTGCACTGCTCAGGCTCAGGCCAGTGTGCTGCATCATCTATTATCTATATATAATATTATATATATCTGTCTGACTGCTCAGCTCACACAGCTTATAATTGTGGGGGAGACTGGGGAGCACTACTGCAGTGCCAGTTATAGGTTATAGCAGGAGCCAGGAGTACATAATATATTATATAGTGAGTGACCACCAGACACACAGTGCAGTTTATTTAATATATCCGTTCTCTGCCTGAAAAAAGCGATACACACAGTGACTCAGTCAGTCACATACCATATCTGTGTGCACTGCTCAGGCTCAGGCCAGTGTGCTGCATCATCTATTATCTATATATAATATTATATATATCTGTCTGACTGCTCAGCTCACACAGCTTATAATTGTGGGGGAGACTGGGGAGCACTACTGCAGTGCCAGTTATAGGTTATAGCAGGAGCCAGGAGTACATAATATATTATATAGTGAGTGACCACCAGACACACAGTGCAGTTTATTTAATATATCCGTTCTCTGCCTGAAAAAAGCGATACACACAGTGACTCAGTCAGTCACATACCATATCTGTGTGCACTGCTCAGGCTCAGGCCAGTGTGCTGCATCATCTATTATCTATATATAATATTATATATATCTGTCTGACTGCTCAGCTCACACAGCTTATAATTGTGGGGGAGACTGGGGAGCACTACTGCAGTGCCAGTTATAGGTTATAGCAGGAGCCAGGAGTACATATTATATTAAAATTAAACAGTGCACACTTTTGCTGCAGGAGTGCCACTGCCAGTGTGACTGACCAGTGACCTGACCACACTGACCACCAGTATAGTTAGTAGTATACTTATATTGTGATTGCCTGAAAAAGTTAAACACTCGTCGTGTGACTTCACTTGTGTGTTTTTTTTTTTTTTTATTCTATAAAAATAAAACTCATTCTGCTGACAGACAGTGTCCAGCAGGTCCGTCATTATATAATATATAATATATACCTGTCCGGCTGCAGTAGTGATATATATATATTTTTTATATCATTTATCATCCAGTCGCAGCAGACACAGTACGGTAGTTCACGGCTGTGGCTACCTCTGTGTCTCTGCACTCGGCAGGCAGTCCGTCCATAATTGTAATACCACCTAACCGTGGATTTTTTTCATTCTTCTTTATACATACATAGTTACATAGACATCTTCTCTTTATCAACCAGTCTATATTAGCTGCAGACACAGTACAGTACGGTAGTTCACGGCTGTGGCTACCTCTGTGTCTGCACTCGGCAGGCAGTCCGTCCATAATTGTATACCACCTAACCGTGGTTTTTTTTCATTCTTCTTTATACATACATAGTTACATAGACATCTTCTCTTTATCAACCAGTCTATATTAGCTGCAGACACAGTACAGTACGGTAGTTCACGGCTGTGGCTACCTCTGTGTCTGCACTCGGCAGGCAGTCCGTCCATAATTGTATACCACCTAACCGTGGATTTTTTTCAGTCTTCTTTATACATACATAGTTACATAGACATCTTCTCTTTATCAACCAGTCTATATTAGCTGCAGACACAGTACAGTACGGTAGTTCACGGCTGTGGCTACCTCTGTGTCTGCAGTCGGCAGGCAGTCCATAATTGTATACTAGTATCCATCTCCATTGTTTACCTGAGGTGCCTTTTAGTTGTGCCTATTAAAATATGGAGAACAAAAATGTTGAGGTTCCAAAATTAGGGAAAGATCAAGATCCACTTCCACCTCGTGCTGAAGCTGCTGCCACTAGTCATGGCCGAGACGATGAAATGCCAGCAACGTCGTCTGCCAAGGCCGATGCCCAATGTCATAGTACAGAGCATGTCAAATCCAAAACACCAAATATCAGAAAAAAAAGGACTCCAAAACCTAAAATAAAATTGTCGGAGGAGAAGCGTAAACTTGCCAATATGCCATTTACCACACGGAGTGGCAAGGAACGGCTGAGGCCCTGGCCTATGTTCATGGCTAGTGGTTCAGCTTCACATGAGGATGGAAGCACTCAGCCTCTCGCTAGAAAAATGAAAAGACTCAAGCTGGCAAAAGCAGCACAGCAAAGAACTGTGCATTCTTCGAAATCCCAAATCCACAAGGAGAGTCCAATTGTGTCGGTTGCGATGCCTGACCTTCCCAACACTGGACGTGAAGAGCATGCGCCTTCCACCATTTGCACGCCCCCTGCAAGTGCTGGAAGGAGCACCCGCAGTCCAGTTCCTGATAGTCAGATTGAAGATGTCAGTGTTGAAGTACACCAGGATGAGGAGGATATGGGTGTTGCTGGCGCTGGGGAGGAAATTGACCAGGAGGATTCTGATGGTGAGGTGGTTTGTTTAAGTCAGGCACCCGGGGAGACACCTGTTGTCCGTGGGAGGAATATGGCCGTTGACATGCCAGGTGAAAATACCAAAAAAATCAGCTCTTCGGTGTGGAGGTATTTCACCAGAAATGCGGACAACAGGTGTCAAGCCGTGTGTTCCCTTTGTCAAGCTGTAATAAGTAGGGGTAAGGACGTTAACCACCTCGGAACATCCTCCCTTATACGTCACCTGCAGCGCATTCATAATAAGTCAGTGACAAGTTCAAAAACTTTGGGTGACAGCGGAAGCAGTCCACTGACCAGTAAATCCCTTCCTCTTGTAACCAAGCTCACGCAAACCACCCCACCAACTCCCTCAGTGTCAATTTCCTCCTTCCCCAGGAATGCCAATAGTCCTGCAGGCCATGTCACTGGCAATTCTGACGAGTCCTCTCCTGCCTGGGATTCCTCCGATGCATCCTTGCGTGTAACGCCTACTGCTGCTGGCGCTGCTGTTGTTGCCGCTGGGAGTCGATGGTCATCCCAGAGGGGAAGTCGTAAGCCCACTTGTACTACTTCCAGTAAGCAATTGACTGTTCAACAGTCCTTTGCGAGGAAGATGAAATATCACAGCAGTCATCCTACTGCAAAGCGGATAACTGAGGCCTTGACAACTATGTTGGTGTTAGACGTGCGTCCGGTATCCGCCGTTAGTTCACAGGGAACTAGACAATTTATTGAGGCAGTGTGCCCCCGTTACCAAATACCATCTAGGTTCCACTTCTCTAGGCAGGCGATACCGAGAATGTACACGGACGTCAGAAAAAGACTCACCAGTGTCCTAAAAAATGCAGTTGTACCCAATGTCCACTTAACCACGGACATGTGGACAAGTGGAGCAGGGCAGGGTCAGGACTATATGACTGTGACAGCCCACTGGGTAGATGTATGGACTCCCGCCGCAAGAACAGCAGCGGCGGCACCAGTAGCAGCATCTCGCAAACGCCAACTCTTTCCTAGGCAGGCTACGCTTTGTATCACCGCTTTCCAGAATACGCACACAGCTGAAAACCTCTTACGGCAACTGAGGAAGATCATCGCGGAATGGCTTACCCCAATTGGACTCTCCTGTGGATTTGTGGCATCGGACAACGCCAGCAATATTGTGTGTGCATTAAATATGGGCAAATTCCAGCACGTCCCATGTTTTGCACATACCTTGAATTTGGTGGTGCAGAATTTTTTAAAAAACGACAGGGGCGTGCAAGAGATGCTGTCGGTGGCCAGAAGAATTGCGGGACACTTTCGGCGTACAGGCACCACGTACAGAAGACTGGAGCACCACCAAAAACTACTGAACCTGCCCTGCCATCATCTGAAGCAAGAAGTGGTAACGAGGTGGAATTCAACCCTCTATATGCTTCAGAGGTTGGAGGAGCAGCAAAAGGCCATTCAAGCCTATACAATTGAGCACGATATAGGAGGTGGAATGCACCTGTCTCAAGTGCAGTGGAGAATGATTTCAACGTTGTGCAAGGTTCTGATGCCCTTTGAACTTGCCACACGTGAAGTCAGTTCAGACACTGCCAGCCTGAGTCAGGTCATTCCCCTCATCAGGCTTTTGCAGAAGAAGCTGGAGGCATTGAAGAAGGAGCTAAAAGGGAGCGATTCCGCTAGGCATGTGGGACTTGTGGATGCAGCCCTTAATTCGCTTAACAAGGATTCACGGGTGGTCAATCTGTTGAAATCAGAGCACTACATTTTGGCCACCGTGCTCGATCCTAGATTTAAAGCAAACCTTGGATCTCTCTTTCCGGCAGACACAAGTCTGCTGGGGTTGAAAGACCTGCTGGTGACAAAATTGTCAAGTCAAGCGGAACGCGACCTGTCAACATCTCCTCCTTCACATTCTCCCGCAACTGGGGGTGCGAGGAAAAGGCTCAGAATTCCGAGCCCACCCGCTGGCGGTGATGCAGGGCAGTCTGGAGCGACTGCTGATGCTGACATCTGGTCCGGACTGAAGGACCTGACAACGATTACGGACATGTCGTCTACTGTCACTGCATATGATTCTCTCAACATTGATAGAATGGTGGAGGATTATATGAGTGACCGCATCCAAGTAGGCACGTCACACAGTCCGTACTTATACTGGCAGGAAAAAGAGGCAATTTGGAGGCCCTTGCACAAACTGGCTTTATTCTACCTAAGTTGCCCTCCCACAAGTGTGTACTCCGAAAGAGTGTTTAGTGCCGCCGCTCACCTTGTCAGCAATCGGCGTACGAGGTTACATCCAGAAAATGTGGAGAAGATGATGTTCATTAAAATGAATTATAATCAATTCCTCCGCGGAGACATTGACCAGCAGCAATTGCCTCCACAAAGTACACAGGGAGCTGAGATGGTGGATTCCAGTGGGGACGAATTGATAATCTGTGAGGAGGGTGACAGCTAAATTCTTTTGTCGTATAAACAACCCTTTATGAAGTCTAAGAACACTGTACGCTGCTTACTTAAGAAGTACCGTAAGGGTACGCTATTTGCGTAACGATCGCTCAGCCGTAGGCGAGACGCTCAAGCGTCACGTTCGCTCACGGCCCAGTGATCACAGGACAACACGTTATTGGTTATGACTAGAGTAATGATTCGCTATGGCGTAGCGGACGCTCGAGACCACGAGGAGATCACCAGCGGCGCAGACGCTCACAACGCTATACCTTTATGTCTAAACCTTATACCAATGAAATGCACAGAATACCTTAATGTGAGTACAGGGTGTAAGTGCAACCTTGTGTAACCTGACTAACTACAAAGCTGCTTGAGCGTCACCGACGCTCAAGTGAACACTTAACACTATAGAAAATACACAGATACTGGTTTAGGGTCCAAAGCCTATTAACTGTATTATATCTAATATACTTGTAAAAGGGGATAACAGTACAAATGATACACTACAATATAACAGAGACTTCCTAACCAAAATACAATACTATCTAATACAATACAATACTAGTCTAGGGGAGATGTGAGAGAAAAGAGAAAGGAGAGAGAGAGAGAGAGAGAGAAATGGAGAGAGATGAGAGAAATTGGCTCACAGTAAGACAATGATTACGGAGAGAAAACTTACGCACAAAGGGAAACGATCGCATGCGCCTGGACATCCAGCACCCGATTTTCAGCAATGAGAACCGTTGAAGAGTGAGAGCTGGATGTGGCCGGCCTGCCTATTTATGCCCCACACACAATGCAATCTCATAGTCCCTACAATCCCATTGTCCATTGGACGTCGGAATTCGGCCCTGTATCATAACAAAAGGTCATAGGGTGATTCATACAGGCGGGCTGTGACGATTTCAAACAGCTCAGGTGGGTGGGGAACTAGGTTTCCCGCCGCATACCTGAGTATGAGTAAATAGTAGAAATGGACATAAACTTCTTATGTCCATAACTATTCGCACGAGCGATTAATACGCTCCAAACCAACACCGGAATATTGCTATTTAAATACTCTTCCGATGGGTACCAAACACTACTGCATGACTCCTGTTAGACCCTTCCTACGATACAAAGAGGGATTCCTCAGCTCAGGGACATTCTATATTAAACAAACTTTCAGAATCTATCAAAGGGACCATGATCTACAAACTACATTAATTGTGAAAATATGTAACGAATGAGTCGCACGCTACGACTACATAAACTTTACCGTAAATACGCATACCGTGCGCCCGCGGGTGCACGCTATTGCGGGTATGCGCCTTCATGGGAGAGCGTACGCATGCGCAGCGCAGACCAGTGTGCGGTGCAAATATGGCAACGTGCATAGAGACATTTTTCTGACTTTGACAGTCCACCCTTTGGCAGTCAATAATAACTGCCACCTTCTAAAACATTTAAAAAAAGGAGAAAAATGTAAGTCAGGGGTTAATTGATTTCCATGGTTGGGTGAGGGAGGAGAGAGGAGTAGGTGTGAAGAGGGTATGACCTAGTGAGAAAGCAGAAGCATGTGTGTATGAGTCCATGTTTGGAGGGTCATGTATCATCGTGCCGTACGTGTGGTAAATCAAGCTTCGAGGTATTGCGAAGTATACATTTGAATTCCTTCTTATCCTGTGGTACAGGTCTGTGGATGGGCTGTCAAACTTTACCGAGCTCTTTTCGGATTTTGAACAAAATGGGGAGCACATTTTAGTTGATGATACATGAATGGGGGGATATGTGATTGCTGATATCTGTGCCTGTATTCCCTATACTATGTGTGTTATTACCTGAGGGTTGTAGAGATGAAGATGAAGAACACTTATGGAAAATGCAATGATATTCTATGTCAGGTAAATGTACATCTGTCGTCGAAGTTTTGTTCGGTATCAGTTGAGAGTCGTCTTCTTTGCGCTGTATTGCTCCTTGGGCATGAGCAAATAGCTTTGTCAGTGCCATCAGATTTACAAAAATGTTGGGCTAGCGTGAGTTTAAAAATACTAGGGAAACTGGGGATCCATGGCAAAGTTCATCAAATGTCCATTTCTCAAGTGGTCAAAACTTCATCTTTGGTGCTTGTCTGTTGTCTGTATAGCGTCTCGTCAACTTCCTCGTCCAAGGGGGTCTTTGTATCTTGGAGAAAAGCAGAAAAACAGGTGAAAGAAACGGACCGTATAATCGCATTTTCATCACATTCTGGTTTCTATCATTGGGTCATAAATCAAATCCAGGTTAATTACAGTTTCCTCACTCCTCAAGCTCATCACTTTTGTACTTTGTTTGCACCTCATTAAAGCCTGCCCGCATCTAAATATCAATCCAATAGATATAACAACACCTAAGATACATAGGAGGAACTTTCCAACATCCATTATGACTCCTTGAGCCCAGTCTCCCAAACCGGAGAACCAATTTCGCGGGTTCAACCATGACACCCAACCAGTCAGCTCATTACCTACAGCAGCAAGGGTGAGATTGTGTTTCCGACGAAATTCCCACTTCAATTGGAGAATATCGTCCATCTTTTGGTCTATGACCTCTACCGGATCCTCGGTGCTATTGGTGATATACGTGCAACACTTTATGCCATACTGTGTTGCCAATGTAACACAATATCCGCCTGTTACTGCTGTAAGATAATTAAGAACCATCCTATGCTGAACTAGTTCTGTTTTATAAGCTTGAAGTTCTCTTCCAGTGTATCTGAATGTGTCATCATACATTTCAGTGATATTATCTAACAAATTGGCGAGTGCGGAAATGTATCTATAATTCATCACTCCTCGAGCGGTGCGAGTGAAATCTAACGCTACCAGAACCTGAATCCCGGTGGATTCATGGATAAGATCAGAGGCCGGGTGCTCTAACCTTTCTGACAGTTGTCTTTTAACTCGGTGCTCGTAATGAGTGTGAGTATAAGGAGCTTGGGCACCACGGTGTATGTCCTTCATTTTGTCATGTGTAACAGTCATCACTTCAGGCAATACTTTTCCAATATAACACAATCCTTCAGAGTTTGGGGCAAGCCACTTGTACGCCTTTCTCCCGCATATGAAATATGCGTCATCGGGGAGAACATATGGGACGGAGAAGGACATTACCATGTTACACACCTTCCAGGTGAACTCTCCTGACCCTAATTCTTCCATCTGCTTAATGCACGTATCAGTTTGTACGATATGTGCACAGTATCCTGGTGATACCTCTCCAACTCTAGTAATTCTATTTCCTAGGGTGTATCTATACCGGAAAGATTTTCCTCTACTGGCTATGTGGCGTACAAGCTCTGTATCTGTAGGCATTCTATCTGCTCTGTGTGAAAAGGTCATGGTAAGGTTGCTCCATGACACTTCCCAATTTCCCGGCTTTCGGGGATTGGAGATGTTAAAACATAAGAGGGACCTATCCACATGGTATTGGTGGAGCTTCAAACTATGTTAAATCTCCGGTCCACCGGTCTCCCACCCCTTAGCTCAAGTACCTCCCCTAACGTTAAAGGGAATGGTACTAGCCCTGATTTGCTATGACCTTGAGGTACTTGAGAGCATACCCAACAATCTGTTTGGTTTAATACGTTACCCACTAAGGAGTGATAGTCACTCAATGGATGCCGGTCCGTATGGTTATTAAAACTGGATTGGCATTATTGTTACAGAGCCTACAGATACGGTCTTTCTTCTTAAACTAACAATCCTTCAAAATGTTTACAAATAACAAGGTTGTTAGATCGTGTCCGGTACTCGCCTTTGCCTGGTGATTGGGTTGCTATTGGAAATTTACACCTCCATCTCAGTCATCAGGACCTTTCTGGATCTTTTCTCGACCTCACTGGTACTCTCACCGGAACAGACTGCTCTGGTCAACATCATGGTTAACGGGAAAATCCATATCACAGTCTCTTGGGGCAAGTCCATCTTACAGGAGGAGAAAAGAAGAAATTTGTAAAGGGGGCATAAGAAAACAGTTTGAGGGGGGGAGAGAACTTGTTACGATAATAAGTTCTCTCGTCTTGTTGTTCTTCTTGTTCTGCTGTCCTCTCAAAGGTGCTGTCTCTCAGTCTTCCAAACGAACATTCTGGTGATGCAATATTCCTTCCTAACCAGCGATCTTTCTGTAAGGAGCAAAAAAAATCTGGCATTACCATTGGTCCAACTGAGGGGTGACATACCATCTTTAAACCATGGAAACATGAGTGGGAAGAGAGAGACAACAAAAAAAACAAAAGAGATAGAGAACAATTCATGTGCATATATACATTACATAACTCGACAATAACCACCAATGAGAAAAGAGAAACAAAACATTTTTAAACATTGTCAACATTAAGAAAACATTGTTAGCATTAGAAAAACATTGTCAGACTTATTAGGCTGTCATATCTACGTGTCTAATGGTTTCCTTGAGCAGTCCCTCCCCACCAGCACCTCCATATTCCACTGTCTGTATCTGGCCAGAAATACATTGTGGCGGATAGGTCATGCTGGGGTTTGGTAGACTTCTGCAAGGACCAAGTGGATATGCAATGTGTGAATTCTTACCAATAATCGTCAGAGATGGGGATAGAGAGAGAGAGAAAAAACATTTTTCACAAATACATTTACAACTTTTCACCTGGTCATTCCTGTGTCTTCAGTGAATGACCTCCCACTTTAATTAACCGTTACCTCAGGCTTGCCTCCATTCCTAATAATCACTTTTCCTGCCTATGTGATCCCTGATTATAATGGTGTGTATTGTAATTTTGCTCATTTCTTGGTCTAGGGGGTCTAACTTTATGTGGGTTATTACAGTTGTTGGCATAATGCCCTTCTCTTCTACAATTGTAACAAATCCTTGGCTTTCTCCATGTGCTAGGGGCCTGGGGTTCCGGTCGACTTGATGCATTCTCTAGTGCTTGGATGTTTAGTGTCATCAACCGCTCTCCCTGCGCTTCCCTGGTTCTTTTGATATTTCGGTCATGCTCGATAGCGGACTCTCTTAATGCTGCAACCGAGATACCTCTCCAATGAGGTATTGAGGTTTGTACCCTAATTTTTAGTGTGTCTTTCAAGTTGCTCGCTAATACGGACACAGCTACCTCTCTGTGGTGTACATTAGTTTCAATGTCATCTATACCAGTGTACCTAGCCATATCCTGCAGAGCCCGGTGAAAATACTCTTCTGCGGATTCACCTTCTTTTTGTCTTATTGTATAGATTTTATTCCACTTTGCTACTGTAGGAAAATATTCTTTCAACTGTAGATTGATTCTTTTTACATTATCTTGGTTATACTCGTTTGTTAGTGGCACTTCCTCATCTAGCTTACAATCAGCGATAAATTTCAATGAATCAACATCGGGGGGTAAACATGCCCTCAAAACTGTCCTCCAATCTTTGTTATTCGGCTCTGCAGTATGTCCTAGCACTCTAATGTATCTTTGACAAGCAACTAAGTCTTTCCTGGGATCAGGAAATTCAGACAGAATTGTTCTTAATTCTGTTCGGGAAAAAGGGCAGTACATGGCGATGTTCCTGACAGGAGTGATTCCTGAAGAGTCAGTTTCCCCATTTGGTACTGCAATTACCCTAACAGGATTAAGTCCAGTAATGTCATTCTGAATTGATTCTATTATATAAGGTACATTTGTTTGTGCGTGATGTATAATACCATACATACCTGTGGACACGACCTCACCTGACCCTCCATTAGGGGGTTTGATTACAGTTTTTACCGATTGGGTCGCGTCCACCTGGATGTCTTGTGTGATGGCTTCTGGAGGAGGTGCCGACATCGTTCTGGGTTCACTTTCTTGTTGGTGTTCCTGAGGAAAGTTTAACATGGGGTGCGACTTGCATGGGTTAATAGTTGTACATTCAACAGCATTACAATTAGCATTGTTACATTTATCACATTTATTCTTATTATCTGTACTACTGTTGCTAAGAGCATTTTTATTGTTTACCCTTGTGCTTCTCTCCGCAACCACAATCCCCTCCATTGCCATCTCTCCCCTCTCAAGATGAAAGTTAGGTAAGTAAGTTACATTTCTTTGCATTTCACTCTCCTGTTGCCATATCTGTAAACAATCATAATGCTTGATTCGTCTCTTTGCTGATTTGATGAGACATATCCTTCGCCTTAAATTACGCAACACCTCTGAGTCAAAACTACCTATCCCGGGAAATGGTGTCTTATCCCCCGCAGTCATTCGTGTCCATTCATCACAAAAGGTCTCAGAGTGGGGACCATATTTCCCCCACATTACTAACCGAGCAGACCCTCGGGGTCTGCAAGCCTCTGGAGTCTGAATCCTGACCTCCGACCGTCTCTGTGTTGTGCACTTGGCTGCCATTGTGGACCTTTTTAACACAGAAAAACTTCCTAAAATGTACCAAACACAGAACTTCGTTGGAAATCCTTAAAGCTCTTCCACTGAACTTCTTCTGCTCCGGGTATCCCCGTTCCGCCTTCTAGCAGACACGTGTAGCCGTTGCAGGCCCTATCTCTAGAGATTTTCCTGAGAAAATTCCCTTCCTTTTTCTTTTACACAAATCACGCTTGCATGTGCTCCCTACAACACGTATGAGGGCAAGATTTACGCATGGATATACGACCTCATATCACGTTGCGTTATTGGTCACACATACAACCGTGCGGTCCAATCGTACCACTTATAGACACTTGTTGCCCATAAATGGTAGGATCATTGGAGTCTCCCTACTGTGCTCCAAAACAGCCAGAGCGTAATACAACGAATACTTTATCACACTCTGTTGCACGTTTTCACTCAGATCGTGCTCATCACGTTCCACATAGATCACAAAGTTCACAAAGCGGGATTATCACATAGATCACAAAGTCCACAAAGCGGGATTCAATACACTCATACCGTTTTCAACCCAATATCATTCTTATAGTTTTCTGATCAGAAAAATCATTTCCCGTAGTCTGATAGCTCTCCCCAGAGGTATTACAGTAAAGTAAGGTATTTAAACTAAGTTTTGGAAAGCTGAAATCAATTTGTGCTATTTATCGCCTTGCATTATTTACCGCGTTGCGCTACTTATCGCTTTGCGTTGAAAATCAACTTGTGGTTTGAGTTACGTGGGCGTACACAGACGCTCCTTTGCGTAATATACGCTGCGTGCGTCTGCCTTTGGATTGCGTACGCTAGTCTTTGTTAGAGACACGTGTACGCAAACAAAGATCCACCGTAACACAATTTCTACTTTTATCAATGTAGAGGATCCTTTATCATCTACCGCGCACCACACTGACAAGCTGTGTGTTTGTCTATATTTTAACTATATTACTTTTACTCAAACTATTGAAATAGCGGCAAATCTCTCTCAGCACGTTTATTAACTATAAAACTGGCAGACAGGAGAGTGATATACGAAAATACACAAATGAAAAAGAAATGCAGATATATATATGTGCGTGTCCGCAAGACAGAAAAATAAACAGTTTTAAAAGACACTAGCGTTTTGTTCTTACCTCCGGTTCCCGGATTCCTTCAGCACTCGTTATCTAAGCGAAGCAGACGCTTATCCCGTCAGCACTACGAGACAACCTCCCGCCCTTTGCTGAGGGATAATGTCTGCTGATCTACCTAGTGCAGATATGTGAAGGACAGGACGAGTCCCCAATTGACAATGCTAAATTCTTTTGTCGTATAAACAACCCTTTATGAAGTCTAAGAACACTGTACGCTGCTTACTTAAGAAGTACCGTAAGGGTACGCTATTTGCGTAACGATCGCTCAGCCGTAGGCGAGACGCTCAAGCGTCACGTTCGCTCACGGCCCAGTGATCACAGGACAACACGTTATTGGTTATGACTAGAGTAATGATTCGCTATGGCGTAGCGGACGCTCGAGACCACGAGGAGATCACCAGCGGCGCAGACGCTCACAACGCTATACCTTTATGTCTAAACCTTATACCAATGAAATGCACAGAATACCTTAATGTGAGTACAGGGTGTAAGTGCAACCTTGTGTAACCTGACTAACTACAAAGCTGCTTGAGCGTCACCGACGCTCAAGTGAACACTTAACACTATAGAAAATACACAGATACTGGTTTAGGGTCCAAAGCCTATTAACTGTATTATATCTAATATACTTGTAAAAGGGGATAACAGTACAAATGATACACTACAATATAACAGAGACTTCCTAACCAAAATACAATACTATCTAATACAATACAATACTAGTCTAGGGGAGATGTGAGAGAAAAGAGAAAGGAGAGAGAGAGAGAGAGAAATGGAGAGAGATGAGAGAAATTGGCTCACAGTAAGACAATGATTACGGAGAGAAAACTTACGCACAAAGGGAAACGATCGCATGCGCCTGGACATCCAGCACCCGATTTTCAGCAATGAGAACCGTTGAAGAGTGAGAGCTGGATGTGGTCGGCCTGCCTATTTATGCCCCACACACAATGCAATCTCATAGTCCCTACACAGGGCCGGTGCAAGGTAATTTGGCACCCTAGGCAAAACTTATGCGCCCCCCCCCCCCCACACACACACACACTCTGTGCCTCTCATACCCTTCACTGTCAAACAGCCCCCCCCCTTTATTCTGTCACTCAGCAAACCACCCCCCCCCCAATCTATGTCTCTCAGCAACGTTCACTGGCGACTACTCTGTCTCACGTGTGCCTGTGAGCCGTGGGCGCAGCAGTCTGTAATGTTGGCATCGCGCTCCCCGGTTCCTGGAAGCCTGCAAAGTGGGAGGCAGTTGTGCCGTCCAGCTGTCCCTATATGTAGTCTGCATTGTGCTGTCCGCCCTCTCCGCATCTGTATGTGCTGCATTGTGGTGCTGGCCCCCACCCCATCTGTATGTACTGCATTATGTTGCCCCATATTAATATATATATATATATAGAGAGAGAGAGAGAGAGAGAGAGAGAACTCACCAGCCTGTGTACAGGTAAGCCCACTAATGGTGCTATCAGATGACGTCTTACGGCTTCACTTGGATGGCCGTCTGGCCAGCAAGCCTCTGCATCCATTGACAGAACAACACCCCTGCTCCCCTACGCCAGTACATCATTATGTCACACCGGACCAGCACTCTCCCTCACTGAATCAGCTGCTCCAGTACCTTCTGGATCCAAATAAATAATTTTCCATACAAACACACAGCGGCACTTGGAGTCTTAATTTTAAATTTCACACTGGGCAACTTTGAGCTGAAAGCAGGTCACTGTTGGTGTGTTGAACTGCTTTCAGTCGCCCAGTGTGTATGCCCCAGCGATTACCGCTGATGCGCGCTCCCGCTTCATCGCCGGCAGCCGCCATTCATCTGCTGGTATTACAAGTAGATGAACGGCGGGGTGAACAGCTTTCCATAGCCGTTCACCCCCGGTGACATCGCTGGGAAGTGGGGAAAAAATTGCTCAGTGTGTATACACATTAAGTGTATTCATAATCTATATCCAACATTTTGGGGCTGGATCGCCCCTTTGTCAAGGGGATTTACCTTGGCAAAGGGGCAATCCAGTCCCGAAACGTTGGGTATAGATATGAATACACTAAGTTAAATTTAAGACTCTGGTGCCGCTGTGTGTTTGTATAATTTTTTTTTTTTTTAAATAATAGTAAATAAAATAATATATATATATATACATATATATGTATATATATATATATATATATATATATATACGCAATATCTACACCATTATATGTTGCTGTACAGTACTTGGCTTGTTATGGCCTCTCCAGCTGTGATGTCACTACAAGTTCCAGCACATTCAGCTGACAAGATCTGCTGGGACTTGTAGTCCCACTACATATGGACAGGCGCAGTCAGCAATCAAATTACTCTTAGAGCCCCTACCTGTTCTTAAACAGCTCATGTACCAGAGCTGTCCCCAACTGCATAAGACCAATCTGTCTGTGGACAGCAGGGACGGACTGGGAACTAAAAAAATTTCTAGAAGTGGCCACATGTGGGTGGCACCAAATCAATGGTAGGCGGAGCCAACACCAAAGTAGGCGGGACAGTACACAAGGCCATAAATATGGGGTGCGAGCAGTGCCATCGCGAAAAGGTCCTCGGGGCAGCACCCTGTGCTTTGGATGTACTTAGAATTGAAACTTTTGTTTCCATGTGCCTCCAGACTGGCACTGCACTGTAAATGCACAGTATGAGCCCAAATTCACATTACGCCACACAGTAGGAGCCAAATTCACATTACACCACACAGTATGAGCCCAAATTCACATTACCCCACACAGTATGAGCCAAATTCACATTACGCCACAGTATGAGCCGAAAATCACATTACGCCACACAGTATGAGCTGAAATTCACATTACACCACACAGTATGAGCCAAATTCACATTAACCCCGCACAGTATGAGCTGAAATTCACATTAAGTATTTCCCCAGAAGTGCCAGTTACAAATACCACCAGAGGTGCCAGATACAGATAATCCCCCAGTAGTGCCCATCGCCGCCGCTGCTGGTTTGCTGCCGCTACTTGTCCTCCTCACTGATGCCTCCTGCGGTGGTGGCCATTTGAAACATGGCACCGGCCGTCAGCATATCAAAGCTTGCGGTCCATCAGCCAATCAAGAGCCGCTGCTTCTGGTCCGCAAGTTCTGATTGGCTGATGGGCGACACCACATTTAGAATGGCCGGCAGCAGGGGGCGGCTTGTTGAGAGAATTGATCGGCACGCAAGGTGCTGACCGCCGAGTGGGATTCAGTCAGGGCCAGTTCTCCTGATAGTGGGTGGTGGCCGCTGCATGCACCGCACTACATTGGGTCGGCTGGCGGGGAGGTGGCCCCGCACACCAATAACCCCAGAATTTGCCAAACTGTGTTTAATCCCTGTGCTCCTTGCATGTAGCTGTTGATGGGCATCAGCTTACCTACCTCAGCAATATCTCCCTAATGGTGGGTACTCACTGGTAGATATATCTGCCGATCAATTGATCGGCAGATATATCTATGGATGGATCGGGCAGTGTGTTGAGCATACACACTGCCCGATCCGTTGGGGACTGACGTCATGAACTGGATGGGCGTGTACACACGGCTGCCCAGTTCAGCTGTCAATCACCGCCGGCCGCCACATCATGTGTACGGGCTGCCGGCTGGTTGCCCATACACACACAGCGATGCGCCAATATATCGGTAGATATATTGGCCGTCGGCTGTGCTGCGGGGCCGACGCGATACGTCTGTGAACAACGGAGTTCACAGATGTATCGCGTGTACATACTGGCCGATGGTCCCGCAATATATATTGGCCGTTCAAGAGAACGGCTGATATATCGGCCACTGTGTAGGGGCCATAATTCAAATGTATTTCATTTAAATATCCACTGGGGCTTGCCCCAAAGCAAAACTAATGGCCAGTCTGACCCTGTCTAACACATAATGTAACTTTAATGGACATACACTGGACCCATGCACTGACAATAAGATGATGCTATCTAGATATCATATTGGTGACTAAGTTTGTAAATAGTGAGTACACTATTACCTGCAGGAGCTCTGTGCTGGATCCACATAGCTGGCGATGGAGGGGAGGAATTGGAAATCGCGGGCCGTGGGAGGGGCGGAGTTTCGGAAGGGGGCGGAGCCTTAGCTTCTGGATGGTGCTGCTGCTGTAACCAGGAAAAAAAGAATAATCCTGGGGGAAGGAGATCAGGCCAGGGAAGTCTGCACTGAAGGGCCTCCACTCTGCTGTTCTGCAGCAGCTGTCGTGATGCCGACAAGTGAAGAGCCTCTGCTCAGACTGCCCTGCAGGACTCTTATGGCAGTTCCAGGCTTTCCTGGACTTGCAGGAGGCTCAGGGAAAAAACTTTTACCCAGGCTTGCCTACCCTCCTAGCGGGAGGCTGAATGCAGGAGGGAACTAGAGCATCTGATGACGGGGAGGGAGGGCAGCTCTCCCCATAGTGACCGACCGCTGCCCGCAGTGCGCTCAGCTCAGTGCAGTGATACAACAGCACGGGCTGCTGGGAAGGTAGGGTAGGAGAGAAGCGCCCTCTCTCCCTATACGCTGCTTTGAATGATCTGCTTCAGCTGCGCTGTGTGCGATCCGGGGAGGAAGGTGATCGTCACGCGCAGGCTGGGGTGGTCCTGTCACTGTGCACATCGGCGGGTCCTCTTATCTGTCAGGGCGGGACGACGTCACCCTTTGATGTCGGCTCTGACCGGGACAGGTATCAAGTGTGCGGCGGGCGCGGCGATACCTGAGCGTACCCGGCCGCATACATGAATCACTGGTCGGCTCTAGTTTCTACATTAGAGTGTGCACCCGTTTGCACACCTATGAAACTACTGTTTTTTCAGGGCAGCATCAGCGGACCGCCCCTTCATGTCTCCCGCCCCTAGGCAGCTGCCTAAAGCTGCCTAGTGGAAGCGCCGGCCCTGTCCCTACAATCCCATTGTCCATTGGACGTCGGAATTCGGCCCTGTATCATAACAAAAGGTCATAGGGTGATTCATACAGGCGGGCTGTGACGATTTCAAACAGCTCAGGTGGGTGGGGAACTAGGTTTCCCGCCGCATACCTGAGTATGAGTAAATAGTAGAAATGGACATAAACTTCTTATGTCCATAACTATTCGCACGAGCGATTAATACGCTCCAAACCAACACCGGAATATTGCTATTTAAATACTCTTCCAATGGGTACCAAACACTACTGCATGACTCCTGTTAGACCCTTCCTACGATACAAAGAGGGATTCCTCAGCTCAGGGACATTCTATATTAAACAAACTTTCAGAATCTATCAAAGGGACCATGATCTACAAACTACATTAATTGTGAAAATATGTAACGAATGAGTCGCACGCTACGACTACATAAACTCTACCGTAAATACGCATACCGTGCGCCCGCGGGTGCACGCTATTGCGGGTATGCGCCTTCACGGGAGAGCGTACGCATGCGCAGCGCAGACCAGTGTGCGGTGCAAATATGGCAACGTGCATAGAGACATTTTTCTGACTTTGACAAGGGGGATGTACACGGTGATATATCGGAGGGTGAAGATGAGGTGGACATCTTGCCTCTGTAGAGCCAGTTTGTGCAAGGAGAGATTAATTGCTTCTTTTTTGGGGGGGGTCCAAACCAACCCGTCATATCAGTCACAGTCGTGTGGCAGACCCTGTCACTGAAATGATGGGTTGGTTAAAGTGTGCATGTCCTGTTTTGTTTATACAACATAAGGGTGGGTGGGAGGGCCCAAGGACAATTCCATCTTGCACCTCTTTTTTCTTTTCTTTTTCTTTGCATCATGTGCTGATTGGGGAGGGTTTTTTGGAAGGGACATCCTGCGTGACACTGCAGTGCCACTCCTAGATGGGCCCGGTGTTTGTGTCGGCCACTAGGGTCGCTAATCTTACTCACACAGTCAGCTACCTCATTGCGCCTCTTTTTTTCTTTGCGTCATGTGCTGTTTGGGGAGGGTTTTTTGGAAGGGACATCCTGCGTGACACTGCAGTGACACTCCTAGATGGGCCCGGTGTTTGTGTCGGCCACTAGGGTCGCTAATCTTACTCACACAGCTACCTCATTGCGCCTCTTTTTTTCTTTGCGTCATGTGCTGTTTGGGGAGGGTTTTTTGGAAGGGACATCCTGCGTGACACTGCAGTGCCACTCCTAGATGGGCCCGGTGTTTGTGTCGGCCACTAGGGTCGCTAATCTTACTCACACAGCTACCTCATTGCGCCTCTTTTTTTCTTTGCGTCATGTGCTGTTTGGGGAGGGTTTTTTGGAAGGGCCATCCTGCGTGACACTGCAGTGCCACTCCTAGATGGGCCCGGTGTTTGTGTCGGCCACTAGGGTCGCTAATCTTACTCACACAGCTACCTCATTGCGCCTCTTTTTTTCTTTGCGTCATGTGCTATTTGGGGAGGGTTTTTTGGAAGGGACATCCTGCGTGACACTGCAGTGCCACTCCTAGATGGGCCCGGTGTTTGTGTCGGCCACTAGGGTCGCTTATCTTACTCACACAGCGACCTCGGTGCAAATTTTAGGACTAAAAATAATATTGTGAGGTGTGAGGTATTCAGAATAGACTGAAAATGAGTGTAAATTATGGTTTTTGAGGTTAATAATACTTTGGGATCAAAATGACCCCCAAATTCTATGATTTAAGCTGTTTTTTAGTGTTTTTTGAAAAAAACACCCGAATCCAAAACACACCCGAATCCGACAAAAAAAATTCGGTGAGGTTTTGCCAAAACGCGTTCGAACCCAAAACACGGCCGCGGAACCGAACCCAAAACCAAAACACAAAACCCGAAAAATTTCAGGCGCTCATCTCTAGTTTATGCAGCACTAGTAATCTACTCATATCATATACCATTGCTATTGTTGCCATAATTTAAGCCATTTACCAAATGGAGGGGGGTTTCAAGGCAACCAGAAACCCCCCAACCCCCCCCCCCCCCCTGTGTTTGCCTATGCTCACGTGCAACAGCAATCATTAAAACGTAATGAACCACTCCAAATATTTTAGGGTAAGAAATGTCCTGACAGTAATTTTGCTACACTACCTAAACTGTCCATAGGGTGGCGCTGCACCTCATACACTAACATTCAGTTCCTGCGCCTTAGTTGGTGTTTGGGCCCGGGGTAAATGTCTCCTGTTAAAAGATCACTTGCACTTTAATAATAGTGAACTCCTGGGAAGGCGTCAGTGGACGTGAGGTATTTGTAGGAAGTTGTGTAGGTTGGATTATTTGCAATATAACACAGCGACAATGAATAATGGTACTGTAATGTCCACCCACAAACAAACACATGACATTTACGGTGCCGAAAACTTGAACTAAATTGTGGGGTGCTAGTGTGAATCAGGTTCGGGTGATCAGAGCGGCAGACCTGCTTTACCTCTCAGACACAATGACAACACAAACATAATATAGTATCCAACTCCATTTTATTATCCTAACAAAATTTACAAGAGGCAGGTAAACAGGAAACTGGCGCACAATTGAAGCAGGCTGGTTATGGCTTCTAAATAACAGTCTCAAGTAACCAGCGTTAGCAATACAGGTAGCAGGTAAGCAAGTAACTGGTGCACAATTGAAGCAGGCTGGTTATGGCTTCTAAATAATAGTCTCAGGTAACCAGCGTCAGCAATACAGGTAGCAGGTAAGCAGGAACTTGTGCACGATTAAAGCAGGCTGGTTATGGCTATTAAACGACAGTCTCAGGTAACCAGCGTTAGCAATACAAGTAGCAGGTAAGCAGGTAACTTGTGCACAATTAAAGCAGGCTGGTTATGGCTACTAAACAACAGTCTCAGGTAACCAGCGTCAGCAATACAGGTAGCAGGTAAGCAGGAACTTGTGCACGATTAAAGCAGGCTGGTTATGGCTATTAAACGACAGTCTCAGGTAACCAGCGTTAGCAATACAGGTAGCAGGTAAGCAGGAACTTGTGCACAATTAAAGCAGGCTGGTTATGGCTACTAAACAACAGTCTCAGGTAACCAGCGTCAGCAAAACAGGTAGCAGGTAAGCAGGAACTTGTGCACGATTAAAGCAGGCTGGTTATGGCTATTAAACGACAGTCTCAGGTAACCAGCGTTAGCAATACAAGTAGCAGGTAAGCAGGTAACTTGTGCACAATTAAAGCAGGCTGGTTATGGCTACTAAACAACAGTCTCAGGTAACCAGCGTCAGCAATACAGGTAGCAGGTAAGCAGGACCTTGTGCACGATTAAAGCAGGCTGGTTATGGCTATTAAACGACAGTCTTAGGTAACCAGCGTTAGCAATACAAGTAGCAGGTAAGCAGGAACTTGTGCACGATTAAAGCAGGCTGGTTATGGCTATTAAACGACAGTCTCAGGTAACCAGCGTTAGCAATACAGGTAGCAGGTAAGTAGGAACTTGTGCACGATTAAAGCAGGCTGGTTATGGCTATTAAACGACAGTCTCAGGTAACCAGCGTTAGCAATACAAGTAGCAGGTAAGCAGGAACTTGTGCACGATTAAAGCAGGCTGGTTATGGCTATTAAACGACAGTCTCAGGTAACCAGCGTCAGCAATACAGGTAGCAGGTAAGCAGGAACTTGTGCACGATTAAAGCAGGCTGGTTATGGCTATTAAACGACAGTCTCAGGTAACCAGCGTTAGCAATACAAGTAGCAGGTAAGCAGGTAACTTGTGCACAATTAAAGCAGGCTGGTTATGGCTACTAAACAACAGTCTCAGGTAACCAGCGTTCCTTAGTAGCGGATAAATGCATTAACATTAGCTTTCACACTGCTGGGCGGAGCTTGCATAAAAAGAACTTGCATCAACATTAGCTTTCACACTGCTGGGCGGAGCTTGCATAAAAAGAACTATCAGTCCCAGCATTCCTTAGTAGCAGACAAATGCATTAACATTAGCTTTCACACTGCTGGGCGGAGCTTGCATAAAAAAAGAACTATCAGTACCAGCATTCCTTAATAGCAGATAAATGCATTAACATTAGCTTTCACACTGCTGGGCGGAGCTTGCATAAAAAAGAACTATCAGTACCAGCATTCCTTAATAGCAGATAAATGCATTAACATTAGCTTTCACACTGCTGGGCGGAGCTTGCAATAAAAGAACTATCAGTACCAGCATTCCTTAATAGCAGATAAATGCATTAACATTAGCTTTCACACTGCTGGGCGGAGCTTGCATAAAAAGAACTTGCATCAACATTAGCTTTCACACTGCTGGGCGGAGCTTGC
This sequence comes from Pseudophryne corroboree, assembly GCF_028390025.1. Taxonomy (NCBI): domain Eukaryota; kingdom Metazoa; phylum Chordata; class Amphibia; order Anura; family Myobatrachidae; genus Pseudophryne; species Pseudophryne corroboree. The sequence goes on along the minus strand of NC_086454.1, from coordinate 44,900,837 downwards.
ATAAAAAGAACTATCAGTCCCAGCATTCCTTAGTAGCAGACAAATGCATTAACATTAGCTTTCACACTGCTGGGCGGAGCTTGCATAAAAAAAAAGAACTATCAGTACCAGCATTCCTTAATAGCAGATAAATGCATTAACATTAGCTTTCACACTGCTGGGCGGAGCTTGCATAAAAAAGAACTATCAGTACCAGCATTCCTTAATAGCAGATAAATGCATTAATATTAGCTTTCACACTGCTGGGCGGAGCTTGCATAAAAAAGAACTATCAGTACCAGCATTCCTTAATAGCAGATAAATGCATTAACATTAGCTTTCACACTGCTGGGCGGAGCTTGCAATAAAAGAACTATCAGTACCAGCATTCCTTAATAGCAGATAAATGCATTAACATTAGCTTTCACACTGCTGGGCGGAGCTTGCATAAAAAAGAACTACCAGTATCAGCAATCCTTAATAGCGGATAAATGCTTTAACATTAACTTTCACACTGCTGGGCGGAGCTTGCATAAAAAGAACTATCAGTACCAGCATTCCTTAATAGCAGATAAATGCATTAACATTAGCTTTCACACTGCTGGGCGGAGCTTGCATAAAAAGAACTATCAGTACCAGCATTCCTTAATAGCAGATAAATGCATTAACATTAGCTTTCACACTGCTGGGCGGAGCTTGCATAAAAAAAGAACTATCAGTACCAGCATTCCTTAATAGCAGATAAATACATTCACAAATATATAAGGGCAGTCTACCCCCTTTTACAACATTCCAAAACAAATATGCGGGGCACAGCACTAGTGGGTAGCCTCTTCCCCTGGAATACAATATATTCTATTGCCCCCAGATTACAGAGTCTTTGCAGCAGAAGGGGTTAAGCCGGGCACATACAAATAAGGGGAGCGCAACTCCTAATTATCTAAACTTGCGGGGGTACTGTGATGAGGGGAGCACACCCCTTTTATTACATAAGATGTTCCCAATTGCAGAGTTTATGCAGCGGAAGGGGTTAAATATCGACACAGGGGATCTTAGGGGTGTCTACACCCTTTTTTTAAATACTATGTCCCCTATTAGCAGAGTTTTTGCAGCGGAGGGCACAACAGGGGCAGAGTATGGCAGCGGAAGGGCGATCAGGGTCTCACCACCTGCTGCGGCGCTTCTGCCACCTCCGATGCTCCGCATCTTCAGCGTGGCTGTCTGGAGTCTCCCTCCTCAGTCTCCGGTCCGGTCTTCTCCTCTTCAGCTGCCGCCGCGCCGTCTCCGGGTCTTCACTCCTCTTGTGCAGCAGACTCCGGTCCGCGCCGTCATCTCTACGCTGGGGTCTTCTCGGGTCCTCGCCGTACTCCAGCCGCCAGGGGTCCTCGCTGGGGTCTTCTTCCCGGGGTCATCCTTCGCGGTGCCTGCGCGCTTCTCATCTGCCGCTCCTTGGAATCCAGGGGACGGATGTCATCACTGCTCTGCTGGACGGGCTGCGGTTCCTCCGGCCCAGCGCTCCAGTCTCTCAGCAGCGGCGGCTCTTCTCCGCACTCCATCCCCGCTGGCACTGACGCGGCCAGCTCTTCTCCTCAGGCAGGGTCTCCGGCATTCTTCTGGCACTGGTGCTCCGGTCGCTGGTTCTCCCCTCGGCTTCTTCTCTGCGCAGACGGTCCTCACACACTGGCAGGCGGCTCCTGGGGCTACATGGCGACACCTTCCCCAGGTAATCTTCCCATTCCTCCAGGGCTCCTCTGGCAGCGATCCTCCCAGCGCTGCATACTCCAGTCTTCAGGCTCTGGACACTACATGGCTCCACTTCCCCAGGTACATATTCCCATTCCTCCAGGTCTCCTCTGGCAGCGATCCTCCCAGCGCTGCATACTCCAGTCTTCAGGCTCTGGACACTACATGGCTCCACTTCCCCAGGTACATATTCCCATTCCTCCAGGTCTCTCTCTCCTCTGCTGTGAGGCTTCTTTTAAGGGTCCTGGTGCTCCTCCACCTCCCCTCTCCTCTATGATGACTGGCTCCCGGGGCCCCAGCAACAGACCACCCCCTGGTCACTCTGCCCTACAACCCAGGGGACCCAATCAGCTGGGGACATGTTTCCCAGACTTTTTATGTTGCTGGGTAAGAAGTGACAGGACCAGAGAATTGGCGGCAAAATCCCTGTCCCAATCTGACAGGGTCACATAAAGTTCAGCCCACGATCTACTCTGGGACTTGTAGTTCCACAATGTAAACAAAAAAAAAAAAATCACAAGGGGATCTCCATGGTGCAATAGCTTCAGGGTATTACATTCTTCCCCCCTAAAATTATACGTGTCCTCACGTATACACCTTAACACTATACATCGGTTAACATAAGCCTTGAACTGGGTACAGCTCTGTTGGCAAACAAGTCATTGTGTCTGGAGCACAGGCCCGCCTGCGATTCTCTGATCCTGTTCGTGACGCCAAAAATTTATGTAATGTCCACCCACAAACAAACACATGACATTTACGGTGCCGAAAACTTGAACTAAATTGTGGGGTGCTAGTGTGAATCAGGTTCGGGTGATCAGAGCGGCAGACCTGCTTTACCTCTCAGACACAATGACAACACAAACATAATATAGTATCCAACTCCATTTTATTATCCTAACAAAATTTACAAGAGGCAGGTAAACAGGAAACTGGCGCACAATTGAAGCAGGCTGGTTATGGCTTCTAAATAACAGTCTCAAGTAACCAGCGTTAGCAATACAGGTAGCAGGTAAGCAAGTAACTGGTGCACAATTGAAGCAGGCTGGTTATGGCTTCTAAATAATAGTCTCAGGTAACCAGCGTCAGCAATACAGGTAGCAGGTAAGCAGGAACTTGTGCACGATTAAAGCAGGCTGGTTATGGCTATTAAACGACAGTCTCAGGTAACCAGCGTTAGCAATACAAGTAGCAGGTAAGCAGGTAACTTGTGCACAATTAAAGCAGGCTGGTTATGGCTACTAAACAACAGTCTCAGGTAACCAGCGTCAGCAATACAGGTAGCAGGTAAGCAGGAACTTGTGCACGATTAAAGCAGGCTGGTTATGGCTATTAAACGACAGTCTCAGGTAACCAGCGTTAGCAATACAGGTAGCAGGTAAGCAGGAACTTGTGCACAATTAAAGCAGGCTGGTTATGGCTACTAAACAACAGTCTCAGGTAACCAGCGTCAGCAATACAGGTAGCAGGTAAGTAGGAACTTGTGCACGATTAAAGCAGGCTGGTTATGGCTATTAAACGACAGTCTCAGGTAACCAGCGTTAGCAATACAAGTAGCAGGTAAGCAGGAACTTGTGCACGATTAAAGCAGGCTGGTTATGGCTATTAAACGACAGTCTCAGGTAACCAGCGTCAGCAATACAGGTAGCAGGTAAGCAGGAACTTGTGCACGATTAAAGCAGGCTGGTTATGGCTATTAAACGACAGTCTCAGGTAACCAGCGTTAGCAATACAAGTAGCAGGTAAGCAGGTAACTTGTGCACAATTAAAGCAGGCTGGTTATGGCTACTAAACAACAGTCTCAGGTAACCAGCGTTCCTTAGTAGCGGATAAATGCATTAACATTAGCTTTCACACTGCTGGGCGGAGCTTGCATAAAAAGAACTATCAGTACCAGCATTCCTTAATAGCAGATAAATGCATTAACATTAGCTTTCACACTGCTGGGCGGAGCTTGCATAAAAAGAACTATCAGTACCAGCATTCCTTAATAGCAGATAAATGCATTAACATTAGCTTTCACACTGCTGGGCGGAGCTTGCATAAAAAGAACTTGCATCAACATTAGCTTTCACACTGCTGGGCGGAGCTTGCATAAAAAGAACTATCAGTCCCAGCATTCCTTAGTAGCAGACAAATGCATTAACATTAGCTTTCACACTGCTGGGCGGAGCTTGCATAAAAAAAAGAACTATCAGTACCAGCATTCCTTAATAGCAGATAAATGCATTAACATTAGCTTTCACACTGCTGGGCGGAGCTTGCATAAAAAAGAACTATCAGTACCAGCATTCCTTAATAGCAGATAAATGCATTAACATTAGCTTTCACACTGCTGGGCGGAGCTTGCAATAAAAGAACTATCAGTACCAGCATTCCTTAATAGCAGATAAATGCATTAACATTACCTTTCACACTGCTGGGCGGAGCTTGCATAAAAAGAACTTGCATCAACATTAGCTTTCACACTGCTGGGCGGAGCTTGCATAAAAAGAACTATCAGTCCCAGCATTCCTTAGTAGCAGACAAATGCATTAACATTAGCTTTCACACTGCTGGGCGGAGCTTGCATAAAAAAAAAGAACTATCAGTACCAGCATTCCTTAATAGCAGATAAATGCATTAACATTAGCTTTCACACTGCTGGGCGGAGCTTGCATAAAAAAGAACTATCAGTACCAGCATTCCTTAATAGCAGATAAATGCATTAACATTAGCTTTCACACTGCTGGGCGGAGCTTGCATAAAAAAGAACTATCAGGACCAGCATTCCTTAATAGCAGATAAATGCATTAACATTAGCTTTCACACTGCTGGGCGGAGCTTGCATAAAAAGAACTATCAGTACCAGCATTCCTTAATAGCGGACAAATGCATTAATATTAGCTTTCACACTGCTGGGCGGAGCTTGCATAAAAAAGAACTATCAGTACCAGCATTCCTTAATAGCAGATAAATGCATTAACATTAGCTTTCACACTGCTGGGCGGAGCTTGCAATAAAAGAACTATCAGTACCAGCATTCCTTAATAGCAGATAAATGCATTAACATTAGCTTTCACACTGCTGGGCGGAGCTTGCATAAAAAAGAACTACCAGTATCAGCAATCCTTAATAGCGGATAAATGCTTTAACATTAACTTTCACACTGCTGGGCGGAGCTTGCATAAAAAGAACTATCAGTACCAGCATTCCTTAATAGCAGATAAATGCATTAACATTAGCTTTCACACTGCTGGGCGGAGCTTGCATAAAAAGAACTATCAGTACCAGCATTCCTTAATAGCAGATAAATGCATTAACATTAGCTTTCACACTGCTGGGCGGAGCTTGCATAAAAAAAGAACTATCAGTACCAGCATTCCTTAATAGCAGATAAATACATTCACAAATATATAAGGGCAGTCTACCCCCTTTTACAACATTCCAAAACAAATATGCGGGGCACAGCACTAGTGGGGAGCCTCTTCCCCTGGAATACAATATATTCTATTGCCCCCAGATTACAGAGTCTTTGCAGCAGAAGGGGTTAAGCCGGGCACATACAAATGAGGGGAGCGCAACTCCTAATTATCTAAACTTGCGGGGGTACTGTGATGAGGGGAGCACACCCCTTTTATTACATAAGATGTTCCCAATTGCAGAGTTTATGCAGCGGAAGGGGTTAAATATCGGACACAGGGGATCTTAGGGGTGTCTACACCCTTTTTTTAAATACTATGTCCCCTATTAGCAGAGTTTTTGCAGCGGAGGGCACAACAGGGGCAGAGTATGGCAGCGGAAGGGCGATCAGGGTCTCACCACCTGCTGCGGCGCTTCTGCCACCTCCGATGCTCCGCATCTTCAGCGTGGCTGTCTGGAGTCTCCCTCCTCAGTCTCCGGTCCGGTCTTCTCCTCTTCAGCTGCCGCCGCGCCGTCTCCGGGTCTTCACTCCTCTTGTGCAGCAGACTCCGGTCCGCGCCGTCATCTCTACGCTGGGGTCTTCTCGGGTCCTCGCCGTACTCCAGCCGCCAGGGGTCCTCGCTGGGGTCTTCTTCCCGGGGTCGTCCTTCGCGGTGCCTGCGCGCTTCTCATCTGCCGCTCCTTGGAATCCAGGGGACGGATGTCATCACTGCTCTGCTGGACGGGCTGCGGTTCCTCCGGCCCAGCGCTCCAGTCTCTCAGCAGCGGCGGCTCTTCTCCGCACTCCATCCCCGCTGGCACTGACGCGGCCAGCTCTTCTCCTCAGGCAGGGTCTCCGGCATTCTTCTGGCACTGGTGCTCCGGTCGCTGGTTCTCCCCTCGGCTTCTTCTCTGCGCAGACGGTCCTCACACACTGTATTGCTTTATGGAATCTTATTTATGAATATTAATATTTAATATAACATATATGGTTATTAATATATGGATATATTTTAATTAATATGCGTTATCATATATATCTGCAAATATATTATGTCAGGCTTACAAATTAATTGGCTGATAAATATATGCAGTCCTTATATATATATATATATGACTTATGAAATTATGAAGTTAAGATTCCTTAAAGAGAGTTCAAGCTTGAATATTACCGCTCTTTTTATATGATTCTTTATTTACAGGCAGATCAAATCGTACAGAATAAGATATACACAGTAGTGATATATATACTAATTATTATATTAAGCTATGCTATGCTTCCTTCATTACATAACATAAAACAACATGACATAAGTTTCACAAACAATTCAATTACTAACATATTTATACTTGCAAGTTAAAGATTGCCATCCCAAGAATCATTCCTTCTGCATGTTCTCCATGACTTCTCCTCCTGACTGACTTCCTTCCTTCTCCTTCTTCTCCTTCTTCTCCCTCTAACTCCTAACTAAAAAGTCTGCTGCTTTTTATCCTATATTCTACCAATTCAAAACTAGTATATCCCCACAGTTTCCAATGAAGTACATAATTATAGGTTTTGACAGATTCCAAAGTGTAATAAAACAAACATTGAACTGGGCTGTCGTGTCCTGTTCACGGAGGCATGGTGTCATAAAAGTGTGGTGTCCACACTGCCTTAAGCAAGTATAGTATTGTAAAATCTGGAATGTCTTTTCATCCAAAGTTCTGTTGTATTGACAAGTTTTCCTGGGGTCGGTTACACAATGTTTTATCAATGGATGTGATCTCTTTTCATAGTAGTTAATTTATGCTCCCTAGCTTTTAACCTTCACTGGACAATAGACAAACCAGTAGATTCTGATCTACTGTAAGCACACCTGTGAATTCCAATGACCAACAGAGCTCTGTCACATACCTATTATCATTTATGGCCTAATACCTTTTCTCTACAATGACTCTTGATCTTACTGTGACCTCTCTTTAGCTTATTTATGGCTAGAGCAGAATAAACCTGTTCCCTACACTATGTTGTACCATCTTGCAGTAAAACACAAATATACAGTATATCTATATAAACACATACACAAACCTAATTTCTTAAATCAGCTAAACATTACCTCATACATTCAAACTTATTTCATATCTATTCCTTACTATATATACCCACTATACTGTCCACTATGGTAACATCGCCTATTTATAATGAATTATATTTTGATTCAGACAACATCTATTGCCCTAATATTATACTAAGTGCAGACAATTACCTATAAGGCAACAGTCGCCCCCTTGTGGCCATGAGAAATTATTTTGATTGGCCACACATTAAACTAGCGTAATTGCTTCCAAATACATTTCAAAATATTTCTTCAAAACATAACTTTTGTTGTAACCCTAATATATACCATAAGTGTAATAATAATAACCATTGTGATTTTAAAAATCTCTAAAAATTCTTAGCTTACCTAACCTTATTCTACTTTTTAACTAAAGCAGACAAGACTGAGGTTTTTATTCAGTATTCATGAGGAAAACTAATTTCTACAGACATTTGGAATACCATAGCCCAATTGTAGACCTTTTTTTCTGTATCTGGATCAGTACGTTTGGACATTTTTGCTGTTCTTGGCTGTAGCAATTTACTGGGATAAGACTGTCATCTGCGTGGTTTGCTTGCAATTGGAGACGCCTTGCGTTTGCATTATGAAGGCAGTTGAAGTAGAATTCTTCATAGCAGCTGCTCCTTTGCTTGCCATTTCGCTGTTTGACGCAGAGGGCTGTGTATTTTGCGTACTATGATCTTGAGTTTGCAACTCAGTACTTGTGATGACCCTCGGTAATAGTAATAGTCTTTATACAGTCTTTAGCCTTGTGCGTCCTTTAAATGTTTTTCCAATGCCGCAGTTGTGACAAGTGTCCATATTGCTTTTGCACAAACAGGTTGTGATTTTGAATAGAACAGGCATATATGAAACAGTCTTTTTTTTTCTTTCTTTCTTTCTTTCTTTCTATCCTTGCTTGTTAATAGTAGGTCTTAATTGTCTTCGGGCAATAGTACCACAAATGGCTGTGAGTAGTACACCTACTCTGTTAACTGTATTTCCTCACTGAATAAATTACCATGCAGTCTTAAGTCTCCTTATTCTACCTTGAACCTATTTATACATCTCAATCTTAAATAAACTTATACCAGTTTAACCCATATAAAGGCGTTTTCTATCCTACCTATATTTTGACTAATAATTATTTAAAATGCTTTTGATGTGTATATAGTAACATCCTATCAATACAATAAATGAATATAATTTTGCTTCAAACAGATATTAAATATCATTTAGGAATGGCTTTAAATATATCTAATTCCATCCAATATTATTTTATATGCAGCCATGTGCATATACAGTTGACCCTGTTACGCTACAAATAATTCCCTTTGACTTGTTACAGTCTTTATTAAGAGAATTATTCATCCCACTTAATAATCTTGTCCCAATTTGTTAAAACGTGGTATACCATCCTGTATTAGATATTTAATTACTTTTGAAGCTTTTACGAAGGAAGCATAGGTAGTATCTACTGTGTAATATTAAAAAAAACATAACATATTTACAAGGTATATAATACAATTATATTATATATATATATATATATATCAGACAAATGTTTACATATATTTGATTAAGGTATATGAAGGGATGAGACAGTTCTGTATAATCACAGTGATGAGATGTGCTGTACACTGTTGTGGGAGTGTACATGTAGTTTGAAAGACAAGTAATGATTACTTGTGATGAAAAGGTTAATGAAAACCTTCCCCTTTCTTGTGAACCTGGAAAACTCCTTGAGGATTTGTCCATATATCAGTCTTTAGGGATGCTATGTAGATTTTGCTGGATAGCAGCGATGAAAGGGTTAATGAAGACCTTTTCCCTTGTAAATTGGAGTCTTTTTGGAGTCTTGCACCATTCTGTATACAGGTTGCCAGGATTACTATGAATCAAACAAAAATACATACAATGACTATCACAGATATTTATACAGTGATTTAACATAGCTTGCTATGCATTCTGTCCTATCTGCTGCATGTTATCAGGTACAGAATTTACAAATGTGTCTTTAAAGATTGAAGAACAAACAAACAATTGTTTCTGGCCTGTGCCAATCTTTCCTGTCACATTGTGTGTCAATGACAGCACAATTGTCGCTGCAGATATGATGCTGGTTTAATTTGGAAACTGTGGCTGTTTGAACATCAAAGCAAACAATGGCTACATTGGATCTAACAAGTAAAGGAATGATACTACCGTATTCACTTGTGACCATACTCCCTTGTGATGCAGCCTGGTCCCAGACTGTCTCCAACCATAGCGTTTGCTGCTTGGCATGGCTTCTTGGTCTTGAAGCATCTTGTATTTCCTGAAAAATATTCTTGTGGGGAGAGAAACTTGTTAGACTTTGCCAAATATGTATTGCAGGTCCCAGGTCTTTCTGTCTTTCCACACCTGTAATAAAATGGTTATGGCACCAGGGCATAAAAACACTTTCATCCTGGTGATCCTTTTTGTCATTGTTAATTGGTGTGTGGTTTGCAGAATGACACTCTGCATGTGGTCTCTCTGAGAGCATGCAAACATTTGCACCATCACTAGATTTCTCTGAGTGTTGTGTGGGGGTTACAAAAGTTTGGGAACTTTGTTTGTAAACATGCATTCCTGAATTAATTTCATGGATTTTCCCTTTAAACATGTTTCCAGGTGAATACATTTCCAGGTTTGCAACTCTGGTTGCCATGGGAGTTTTCACCATGGGGAACTTCTTCACCCCTGTGTGCACTGTACTGCAGCTATCAGTGTTTAAATCTGCTGACAATTCACCTTTGCCTAAGGGCATAACAAATTCTTCATTTACATTGGGAACTCTGAGAGTGTATTCAGCAGAATACTCATAATCTGAGTTACAATGATCTTCCCCCTTACTAGGAACAGTATAGGGGACATCTCCTATTGCTGCTACCTCCTTTACATTAATGTGCTGTCTGATGATAGACACATCCTGCACATTGCTACTTTCTTCATTTACCAAAGAGGCTGTTCTGCTGGTGGTCTGTGTGACCATAGCAGACTCTGTGTGCTGCACATGGACAATGCTGTCCTGAGTCTCACCTACATCTACAATGTTCTCCCTTGTACTTTCTTTTATCTCCTCCTGAGAGGTCATGACAGTTTGCTTACAATCTGCCAGGCTTTTTGCTTCTGCCCCAAACTTTTTCTGTTTATTTTTCTGTTTAAGGGACTTAAATAATGAATGCATTTTTGCATTAATGGTCAGGCACGCCTTACGAAGACGGGAACCTGATTCTCCTTTACATTTCTGTTTGGCTTCTAAAGCCGCAGTTCTGTGCATTTTTCTTAATGCTACAGAAAACTTTTGCATTTTTAACATTGCAATCATTTACAATGCTAAATTTTTATATTCTTTGTTTTTGTACTGACGGTATCCTCTCCTTAAGATTGACCGGTGTCTTAAGGTTAAACTCTAATACCTGGTACATTTATACATTTATTTGGAAATACTCATTTCCACTGTGCACATTTTCTATTCTAGGCCTTTAAATTCTTTATTCTCATTTGTAACCTATTCCACTGTGATCTTGTACTTTGCCAGCAGGCTTATAGCCATTGGTGCTGCTTCCTAATAGATATTATGTTAGTTAAAATAACGTATATTGCACTAACACATTTATCCTAGGTTATACAGAATACAAAATTGACATTACACAATGGTAATAAATTTTCATAGATACATCCCCACCGTGATTCTGCAGATTTGGTAGCCAGCTTATAGCATTTGCTACTCCTCATAAATATTATAAATCAGATAATCAGATTCAGTAATAACAAGTCCCTTCATGGTCGCCAATATTGCTTTATGGAATCTTATTTATGAATATTAATATTTAATATAACATATATGGTTATTAATATATGGATATATTTTAATTAATATGCGTTATCATATATATCTGCAAATATATTATGTCAGGCTTACAAATTAATTGGCTGATAAATATATGCAGTCCTTATATATATATATATATGACTTATGAAATTATGAAGTTAAGATTCCTTAAAGAGAGTTCAAGCTTGAATATTACCGCTCTTTTTATATGATTCTTTATTTACAGGCAGATCAAATCGTACAGAATAAGATATACACAGTAGTGATATATATACTAATTATTATATTAAGCTATGCTATGCTTCCTTCATTACATAACATAAAACAACATGACATAAGTTTCACAAACAATTCAATTACTAACATATTTATACTTGCAAGTTAAAGATTGCCATCCCAAGAATCATTCCTTCTGCATGTTCTCCATGACTTCTCCTCCTGACTGACTTCCTTCCTTCTCCTTCTTCTCCTTCTTCTCCCTCTAACTCCTAACTAAAAAGTCTGCTGCTTTTTATCCTATATTCTACCAATTCAAAACTAGTATATCCCCACAGTTTCCAATGAAGTACATAATTATAGGTTTTGACAGATTCCAAAGTGTAATAAAACAAACATTGAACTGGGCTGTCGTGTCCTGTTCACGGAGGCATGGTGTCATAAAAGTGTGGTGTCCACACTGCCTTAAGCAAGTATAGTATTGTAAAATCTGGAATGTCTTTTCATCCAAAGTTCTGTTGTATTGACAAGTTTTCCTGGGGTCGGTTACACAATGTTTTATCAATGGATGTGATCTCTTTTCATAGTAGTTAATTTATGCTCCCTAGCTTTTAACCTTCACTGGACAATAGACAAACCAGTAGATTCTGATCTACTGTAAGCACACCTGTGAATTCCAATGACCAACAGAGCTCTGTCACATACCTATTATCATTTATGGCCTAATACCTTTTCTCTACAATGACTCTTGATCTTACTGTGACCTCTCTTTAGCTTATTTATGGCTAGAGCAGAATAAACCTGTTCCCTACACTATGTTGTACCATCTTGCAGTAAAACACAAATATACAGTATATCTATATAAACACATACACAAACCTAATTTCTTAAATCAGCTAAACATTACCTCATACATTCAAACTTATTTCATATCTATTCCTTACTATATATACCCACTATACTGTCCACTATGGTAACATCGCCTATTTATAATGAATTATATTTTGATTCAGACAACATCTATTGCCCTAATATTATACTAAGTGCAGACAATTACCTATAAGGCAACAACTGGCAGGCGGCTCCTGGGGCTACATGGCGACACCTTCCCCAGGTAATCTTCCCATTCCTCCAGGGCTCCTCTGGCAGCGATCCTCCCAGCGCTGCATACTCCAGTCTTCAGGCTCTGGACACTACATGGCTCCACTTCCCCAGGTACATATTCCCATTCCTCCAGGTCTCCTCTGGCAGCGATCCTCCCAGCGCTGCATACTCCAGTCTTCAGGCTCTGGACACTACATGGCTCCACTTCCCCAGGTACATATTCCCATTCCTCCAGGTCTCTCTCTCCTCTGCTGTGAGGCTTCTTTTAAGGGTCCTGGTGCTCCTCCACCTCCCCTCTCCTCTATGATGACTGGCTCCCGGGGCCCCAGCAACAGACCACCCCCTGGTCACTCTGCCCTACAACCCAGGGGACCCAATCAGCTGGGGACATGTTTCCCAGACTTTTTATGTTGCTGGGTAAGAAGTGACAGGACCAGAGAATTGGCGGCAAAATCCCTGTCCCAATCTGACAGGGTCACATAAAGTTCAGCCCACGATCTACTCTGGGACTTGTAGTTCCACAATGTAAACAAAAAAAAAAAAATCACAAGGGGATCTCCATGGTGCAATAGCTTCAGGGTATTACAGTACTAACCATCTTTGTATCCACAAAAAGGTAAATCAGTGAGGAGAATTGTACATCTTAGTGTTCCTAAGTTTATTGTAACCACTGAAAGGCAAATCAAGGAGAAACCAGAGCTACTCTGGGCAGGGCCGGATTAAGCCTTGGGGGTGCCCGGGGCACTTAAGACAAGAGGGTCCCCGGTGGAAGGCGGGGGAGTGTATTTTAGATTGTGCATACCCCCCAACATGACCCATTCCAGGAGGGACAAAATGCTCTCTACCTGGACTTCCTTCTTAATATATGATTGGTGTCACCTGTGTTGAACTATAATAGATAAGAAAGGTGCTTCACCACAGGTGATTGCAATCATAACTTAAGATAGCATGTTATCCCTCCAGGACTGGGTCATGTTGGGATGTATGGATTGTGTATATTAAATGTAATCCAATGGGGTATATTTAGAATGACCATATTATCCCTTTTACCTTGGACGCTCATGGATTACACAGGTTCTGTGGCTGATTAAAACCAGCTGAAATGTAGGATTGAAGTCAGCCAGCTACAGAACCTGTGTAATCCATGAGCGTCCCAGGTAAAAGGGATAATATGGTCACCCTAGGTATATTAGATATAAGCTAATAGTTGAATAATGCCAGGTTACATAGGACCCAGACACCCAGGCAGAGAGGAGGAGAAGCTGGATCCTTGTGTCACTTACAGCTCTCTCCACCCTCCTATCTCTCCTCTGGTCAGAAAGCTCAATCAGTAGCTCATAAAACCTGATACTCTGCCTGGGATCAGCACCAAATCCCGCCAGACGGGATCCCGGCGGTCGGAATACCGACACCGGTATCCCGACCTGCTCAATCCCAACAGGGGGGCGAGTGCAACGCAGCCCCTTCCGGGCTCACTGTGCTCGCCCCGCTGTGGGCACGGTGCCTCGCTGCACTCGGCACATTGATTTATTCTCCCTCTTTGGGTGTCGTGGACACCCACAGAGGGAGAATATGTCGGGATTGTGCTGGTCGGGATCCCTGTGTCAATCTTTCGACCGCCGGGATTCCGTCCGGCGGGATCTTGACCGCATCCCCTCTGCCTGCAATGCATACTGCCCTGCTCGCAGTATATACTGCCCTGCTCGCATTCTGGCTGTCTGGCTCTGCTACTGCGTGAGAGTGAAAGCTAGCGATGTCGGTGTGCTCTGGCTGGGGGGCCCCCTATCAAAGGGGGGCCCGGGGTACTGTATGCCCTGCGATCCCCCCTTAATCTGGCTATGACTCCGGGTACGGTAACATATGGATGGGATTTAGGTGTAGTTACCACAGCATGAGACAGTGGCAGGGCACTTCTAAGTGTCAGAGTGGTTTTGTCCTTGCGGGGTTACGCGGCTCTTAAGATCAGGGGCGTCCCCCCTTTTCCCACCGGGAATATGGCTAGTAACAGGCCCCACTACATATAAATCTGCTGGAGTGTAGGGATAATTGGATACCTGTGTTGCTGTTTATAGCCGCAGCCTCTCCTGTGTGCTGGCCGTCTGATTCGTGGCTGGATGGTGGCCGCGGGCACACTGCTGTGAGTCCTCCTCTGTACAGGCTTCCCCCTTTTGTGGGTCCCTGCAGCTCAGCGGTGTCTCTCCCTTGCTGAGCGGCGGGTAGCCGGTGGTTTCCGCTCCGGCCAGCCGCGGCTCACTGCTCACACGCGGTGGGTCTCTGTCAGCGGCTTTGTCATCAGCAGCAGCGGGGCTCCCTGCACGGCAGCGGCTCTCCCGCCGGCTCTGTCAGCGGCTTCTCCCTCCAGCTCTGTCAGCGGCTTCTCCCCTTCACACTACAGCGGCGGATGGTGGCTCCCCTCTCTGCACAGCCACGCCACGGAACACTCAGATGCCGCTCTCCTCTACTCTTTTTAACCATCTCCTCCCCCTTCCTCTGCTCCAATCCCTGAGTCTCCAGAGGTTCCCGCTCTCCTGGATCCGGCGGGCTGTCCTGGGTCCCAGTGCCCTAACTATTGACAGGCACCAGGTAGGGAGTTTTAACCCCATCAGTGCCAGTAAAACAATTAAAAAAGGGTCCTTAGGCAGCGCTGGCTACAGTTATGGCCTTGAGGGGGGTAATAGGGGTATCCCAAATGTGGGTACCACATATGTATATTGAACGGGTGGCATTCAGTATACCGCCTGTTGGGATCCCGGCGCTCAGTATACCACAACCCCCCTGGAGGGCGAATAAATAGCGTGGCGCACGTAGTGTGCCACCGTGCCTGTAGCGTGGCGAGCGCAGCGAGCCTGCAAGGGGCTCATTTGCACTCACCCCGCTGCCGGCATGCCGGCGGTCGGGATCCCGGCGCCGGTATGTTGGCTGCCGAGATCCCGCTCTACGGCCACTCATACTACACCCTATTGAACTAGTGCTATAAAAAATGCGATAAAACGACTGAAAAGTAGAGCGATAATTATCACATTTTTGGGCTTTTATCGCAATCACATTTTCGATTAAAAAAAAAAGAAGATACATACTGCGGGGGGAAAATCGAAAAAGTCACGAAAAGCACGATAAGTGACAAAAAAATATGTCGAAACTTATAATATTTTTGATACATAGGCCCCATGTCTCCATCCACATACTTATACCCAGGCAGGGCTTGGGGGCGGGAAGGCAAATCTGCCTTGTGGCTCCTTATGAATACATTATATTAATGTGTGTAACTATATACTGTAGACACAAATGTACGTAAGCCGTGCGTGCGGACATTGCAGATATTGTGGCAGTTCCTCCTTTGTGAGAGTTAGTGAAGAGACCTTGGTAAATCGGCCTTGTTGTGCAGAGCGTATTTGGGGGAAGTATTATTAAGTGTCTGTGATCTCTTGATCTTTGCAGCTAGTGTTGGAGATTCCTTGAAGTGGAGGTGTCAGCCCAGCCACAGCCAGTATAGCAGACACACAGCTCAGACATTTGTCTTCCCAAGTCACCTGGATGAATCTTTAATGGGAAGTCAGAGCCCCCAGGGCGTGGAAGTAGCAGGAAATGTGATGTCAGTGCAGATTGGAGAAGCCACACAGCAGTGACAGTACAGTATGTGCCTAATTCTGTCATATCTGTGCTATAACTGTGACTTACCTCCTTCTGGCTGCAGGTCCCACCTTCTCTACTGCCGCCTGGAACACGATCAGTTACACATATTGTGGGTGGCGTCTTTTCACCCCGGAATCTACCTTTATTGTTCATACGGAATGCATACTGTTTACCGACGGCAGGGCCGTTGCGTCATTACGTCACGACGCAACCCCGTCACTCCGCGAAACTCCCCCCCCCCCGAGCGGAGTACAGAGGGGGATCCAAGTTAGGAAGAGGGAAAGGCTGGCACAAGGAGCGACTGGTGAGGCGGGCTGAAGAGCGGTAAACGCCTCTGTAAGTATTCTCTCTCTCTCTCTCTCTCTCTCAATGTGTAAAATGGGGACACCTGCCGAAATGTGTGAAATGGGGACTCTTGCCTGCCGTAGTGTGGGGATTTAATGTATCAAGGGCATTGCGGTGTGTGGCATAATATGGTGCAGGGGGCATTACTGTGTGGGGCTTAATATGGTAGAATTTTTTTTTTACCTGTGGTGGTCGTGATCTGTTGGAGCAGGGTCAAAAACTGGATTGTGAGGTAGTCTTTTCAGACGAGGCCACACCCATTTAGATAAGGCCACGCCCCTTGCCGGGTGCGCGCGCAAGTTTTTTTTTTTATCTAGGTGTGTAGGGGGGGGCACATTTTTTTTATGTCATGGGGGGGGCGCATTTTTAAATCTCGCACTGGGAGCCAAATTGGCTAGAAACAGCCCTGACCGACGGGCAGAATGCCGGCTGTCAAGATTGCCACAGGTTCTATTCTCACCCTATGGGTGTCATGGATACCCACGAGTGGGAATAACCCCTCTGCGTCGGTTTCCTGACTGGCGGGATCCTGAATGTCGGCAAATTGATTGCATCCCGTTCATATATATCACAAAGAAAATAATTCTATGTCTCCCAGCACCGTGTCCTATTATATATCATATTATATTGTATTATTTCATATTATATTGCATCATATTATATCATATTCTATTCCTTCATATTATCATATTTTATTACATAATTACCATATTATATATTAGATTTCATCATCTCCTGTAATATGTTATATGTTATATAAGGTGTACTACGAGATATCGGCGCTCAGGATCCCGGCGCCGGGATCCCGACCGCTGGAATTCCGGCAGCGGGGCGAGCGCAAAAGAGCTCCTTGCGGCTTACTGCGCTCGCCACACTGCGGGCACAGTGATGCTCTACGCGCGCCACGCTATTTATTCTCTCTCCAGGGGTGTTGTGGACACCCCAAGAGGGAGAATAGTTGTCGGGATCCCGACAGTATGGAGTGCCTCCCGCTATATCATGCTGTACTACTTTGAATTAGATCATATTATATATTACATAATTTTCATATTATTAAAATAAATCATGTTGCAGTATATCACATTATATTCCGTCATATATATCACATCATTATAATATATATTATATTACATCAACTTTTATTATGTCATGTTATATAATTTCTTGTCCTATTCCTTCATATTAGATCACTTCCTCTTTATATGACATCATTATAAAATGATGGGGCCTATGTATCAGCTGTTATTATTAGCAGACCACGCACAGGCAGTAGTGTGCACCGCTCCTGAAGAATGGCATCCCCTCCCTACTTACCTACCGCAAGGACGGGCTCCTCTCTCAGCCCCCTGAGCCCCTGTCCTTGCCGGTGTATTTTACATTTGGGTGAATGATCGTTTCTTATTGCAGCAAATAGTGGCGATAAGAAGTTCTAATTAGCGATAATTACTAAGTACGACCCTATATATTGTATTTCATACTCTCATATTATGTTACAGCGTGTCATATCATACTATACTACAGTACTTCAAATGATATCATATTGCAGTGCATCATTATCATATCATTATAGCAAATCATGTCATATATTCCTTCATATTAAATCATTATCATATAATTCTATATAATAAAATGCTAACGCTGCTCCTCACCTCTATGGGGGGAATTCAGTTGTTTTGAGCCGGGGGGCCACTAGATGGCGCCCGATGGAGCAATTCAAGTGTTACTCCGAGAGTGTACGGCCACTGGTGCTGATATTACTGTTATGTTTTGTCATTATGACGGGCTGGTAACTAGTTCATTATATTACCTCAGCTCATATTATACTATATGATATGATATGATATATGATTATTTGTTACATTACACGTGTTTATTCTGCATTTTCAAATACTATTTCATAAAGATTTTGAAACCAATAATTATGATTAGTAGCACTGGGAATCTTTGTTTGTTATGTAATGACTGATAATGTCAGCAGTGATGTCCTGTCTCCGTCAGGGTGTATTTTTCTATCATTTATTATTATAAGTATTATTATTAACAGTTACTCGGATAGTCTAGCATGTTCCGTTGTCCTTTACAATTGGGTGAGGTTATACAGAGGGAGTGTGGTTCAGTAGATCTACATTGCAGTCAGTAGGTCAACAGAGGCACGGATTATTTACACAAGTGATCGCACAGAGAGGTTACATGGGGCAAAGAGCAGTTATATGTGGGCACGTGGTGGCTACAGGGGAGCACAGAAGAGTTACATATTGGGATGGAGTCATTACACAAGTGGGCACACAGGGTAGATGCACAGGGGCACGGAGCGGTTACACAAGTGGGCACACAGGGTAGATACACAGAGGCACGGAGCAGTTACACAAGTGCACACACAGGGTAGATGCACAGGGGCACGGAGCAGTGACAGAAGTGCACACACAGGGTAGATACACTGGGGCACGGAGCGGTTACACAAGTGGGCACACAGGGTAGATGCACAGGGGCACAGAGCGGTTACACAAGTGGGCACACAGGGTAGATACACAGGGGCACGGAGCGGTTACACAAGTGGGCACACAGGGCAGATGCACAGGGGCACAGAGCGGTTACACAAGTGGGCACACAGGGTAGATACACAGGGGCACAGAGCGGTTACACAAGTGGGCACACAGGGTAGATACACAGGGGCACAGAGCGGTTACACAAGTGGTCACACAGGGTAGATACACAGGGGCACGGAGCGGTTACACAAGTGGGCACACAGGGTAGATACACAGGGGCACGGAGCGGTTACACAAGTGGGCACACAGGGTAGATACACAGGGGCACGGAGCGGTTACACAATGTATGTACTGTACACAGGGGCACGGAGCGGTGACACAAGTGGGCACACAGGGTAGATACACAGGGGCACAGAGCGGTTACACAAGTGGTCACACAGGGTAGATACACAGGGGCACGGAGCGGTTACACAAGTGGGCACACAGGGTAGATACACAGGGGCACAGAGCGGTTACACAAGTGGTCACACAGGGTAGATACACAGGGGCACAGAGCGGTTACACAAGTGGGCACACAGGGTAGATACACAGGGGCACAGAGCGGTTACACAAGTGGGCACACAGGGTAGATACACAGGGGCACAGAGCGGTTACACAAGTGGGCACACAGGGTAGATACACAGGGGCACAGAGCGGTTACACAAGTGGGCACACAGGGTAGATACACAGGGGCATGGAGCGGTTACACAAGTGGGC
Organism: Pseudophryne corroboree; assembly: GCF_028390025.1. Taxonomy (NCBI): domain Eukaryota; kingdom Metazoa; phylum Chordata; class Amphibia; order Anura; family Myobatrachidae; genus Pseudophryne; species Pseudophryne corroboree. The sequence continues at coordinate 44,881,254 of NC_086454.1, read as the reverse complement.
ACACAGGGTAGATACACAGGGGCACAGAGCGGTTACACAAGTGGGCACACAGGGTAGATACACAGGGGCACGGAGCGGTGACACAAGTGGTCATCATTGGGAAATGTAGTAGTTATATGGCGGCACAGAGTACACGGTCTCAGTATGTATGGCACACCACAGCTAGTCACACAGACACATGGGGCAATTTCCTTTCACACTTTTGTCACCGACTAAATTTGTTTCTTATTGGTTTGGCAAATTCCTCCTGTGTCTATGAATGCTGCTGAGATGAGGTCATTATTAGGGTCATTATCAGCTCTCATCCAGGCTAATTACCACCCGGGGGGGTCTTTCCTGAGCTGGCTGCTTTGACAGTATGTTGAGGTAGTTGAAGGGACTCCTGGTGTGATCTGGATTTGCATTAATTTGGAAGATCCTGTGATCTCCCAGACGATCAGGTCAAGAGAAGGTTTCACCTAATCCCAGACTGTCCAGGATCTCCATAAGGGGTGAAGTCGGGGGCGCCCTGTGTTACTGACCTGTAGGAAAGAGGAAATCATGTTGTGTAAAACGATCCCCCACACATCAATCCTGGATTATATAGTGTGTGTGTGTGTGTGTGTGTGTGTGTGTGTGTGTGTGTGTGTGTGTGTGTGTGTGTGTGTGTGTGTGTGTATATATATATATATATATATATATATATATATTAGTGATGAGCGGGTTCGGTTCCTCGGGATCCGAACCCCCCCGACTTCACCCATTTTACACGGTTCCGAGGCAGCCTTGGATCTTCCCGCCTTGCTCGGTTAACCCGAGCGCGCCCGAACGTCATCATCCCGCTGTCGGATTCTCGCGAGATTCGTATTCTATATAAGGAGCCGCGAGTCGCCGCCATTTTCACTCGTGCATTGGAGATGATAGCGAGAGGACGTGCAGCGTTCTCTCAGTTTCTGTGTTCAGTATGCTGCAAATATCTGCTCAGTGTGCGGCAAATATCTGTGCTCAGTGTGCTGAAAATATCTGTGCTCAGTGTGCTGAAAATATCTACGTTCTCTGCCTGAAAAACGCTCCATATCTGTGCTGCATTGTATAGTAGGAGGACAGTGCAGAATTTTGTGACCACCAGTATTATATAGCAGTACAGTACAGTAGTCCACTGCTCTACCTACCTCTGTGTCGTCAAGTATACTATCCATCCATACCTGTGGTGCATTTTAGTTGTGCGCAGTATATATAGTAGGAGGACAGTGCAGAATTTTGCTGACCACCAGTATATATATAGCAGTATGGTACAGTAGTCCACTGCTCTACCTACCTCTGTGTCATCAAGTATACTATGCATCCATACCTGTGCTGCATTTTAGTTGTGCGCAGTATATAGTAGGAGGGGACAGTGCAGAATGTTGCTGTGACCACCAGTATATATATAGCAGTACGGTACAGTAGTCCACTGCTCTACCTACCTCTGTGTCATCAAGTATATTATACATCCATACCTGTGCTGCATTTTAGTTGTGCGCAGTATATAGTAGAAGGGGACAGTGCAGAATGTTGCTGTGACCACCAGTATATATATATAGCAGTACGGTACAGTAGTCCACTGCTCTACCTACCTCTGAGTCGTCAAGTATACTATCCATCCATACCTGTGCTGCATTTTAGTTGTGCGCAGTATATATAGTAGGAGGACAGTGCAGAATTTTGCTGACCACCAGTATATATATAGCAGTACGGTACAGTAGTCCACTGCTCTACCTCTGTGTCGTCAAGTATACTACAAAAGTTCAGTAAAATGACCCAAAAATCAAAATTAAAAGCGTCTGATGAGAAGCGTAAACTTGCCAATATGCCATTTACGACACGGAGTGGCAAGGAACGGCTGAGGCCCTGGCCTATGTTCATGGCTAGTGGTTCAGATTCACATGAGGATGGTAGCACTCATCCTCTCGCTAGAAAACTGCAGTGCCACTCCTAGATGGGGCAGTTGTTTGTGTCAGCCACTTGGGTCGCTTAGCTTAGCCATCCAGCGACCTTGGTGCACCTCTTTTTTTCTTTGCATCATGTGTTGTTTGGGGACTATTTTTTAAGTGCCATCCTGTCTGACACTGCAGTGCCACTCCTAGATGGGCCAGGTGTTTGTATCGGCCACTTGGGTCGCTTAGCTTAGTCACACAGCTACCTCATTGCACCTCTTTTTTTCTTTGCGTCATGTGCTGTTTGGGGACTATTTTTTAAATCTGCCATCCTGTCTGACACTGCAGTGCCACTCCTAGATGGGCCAGGTGTTTGTGTCGGCCACTTGGGTCGCTTAGCTTAGTCACACAGCTACCTCATTGCACCTCTTTTTTTCTTTGTGTCATGTGCTGTTTGGGGACTATTTTTTAAGTGCCATCCTGTCTGACACTGCAGTGCCACTCCTAGATGGGCCAGGTGTTTGTGTCGGCCACTTGGGTCGCTTAGCTTACCCACACAGCTACCTCATTGGACCTCTTTTTTTCTTTGCATCATGTGCTGTTTGGGGACTATTTTTTAAATCTGCCATCCTGTCTGACATTGCAGTGCCACTCCTAGATGGGCCAGGTGTTTGTGTCGGCCACTTGGGTCGCTTAGCTTAGTCACACAGCTACCTCATTGCACCTCTTTTTTTCTGTGCATCATGTGCTGTTTGGGGACTATTTTTTTAAGTGCCATCCTGTCTGACACTGCAGTGCCACTCCTAGATGGGCCAGGTGTTTGTGCCGGCCACTTGGGTCGCTTAGCTTAGTCATCCAGCGACCTTGGTGCAAATTTTAGGACTAAAAATAATATTGTGTGGTGTGAGGTGTTCAGAATAGACTGGAAATGAGTGGAAATTATGGTTATTGAGGTTAATAATACTATGGGATCAAAATGACCCCCAAATTCTATGATTTAAGCTGTTTTTGAGGGATTTTTGTAAAAAAACACCCAAATCCAAAACACACCCGAATCCGACAAAAAAATTTCAGGGAGGTTTTGCCAAAACGCGTCCGAATCCAAAACACGGCAGCGGAACCGAATCCAAAACCAAAACACAAAACCCGAAAATTTCCGGTGCACATCACTATATATAGGTTGAGTATCCCTTATCCAAAATACCACATTTTTGGGTCCCCTACTGAGATAATGACAAATATATAATATATATATATTATGTTTATTTATATATATATATATAATAGATATAATATACATATATGTATATATATATATATATATATATATATATATATATATATTTGCGTCATTATCTCAGTAGGGGAGCCAAAAATGTGGGATTTTGGATAAGGGATACTCAACATATATATGTGCGTGTGTGTGTGTATGTATGTATGTATGTATGTATATGAAATAATTTGTTTGGGCGTCCTGCTAGAAGATTATATTTGGCGCTCGTATGTCAGGGTCCAGGAAATCTTTATATAGGGACCTCAGAATTATTCTACAGCTTTCAAAGCATTATAATGTATGTAGAGCAAACACCCTGTATGCGCTATGTACACATACACGTGTGTATAAGAGGTAAGCACTGCCACAGTCACTGTGATCTCAGTTGTTTCCTATGTCAGTGTAGATAATGATGTCTTACGTAGCGCCACTTGGTGGCAGTACTTTGCATTACACTGGGGATAAGTGTAGGTTGACGAGAAGAAAGTTTATAATACTGTGTAATTAATTAAAGGCCACTCACATTGGGGCAGATGCCTGTGTCCCAGAGCCGGATTAAGGCTTTAGGTCCCTTAGTCTAAAATATATGTGTATCTATCTACCCTGTGTAAACAATTGTGTAACTGCCCCATGCCCCTGGGTATCTACTCTGTGCTCCCAATTGTGTAACTGCCCCATGCCCCTGGGTATCTACCCTGTGTAAACAATTGTGTAACTGCCCCATGCCCCTGGGTATCTACTCTGTGCTCCCAATTGTGTAACTGCCCCATGCCCCTGGGTATCTACTCTGTGCTCCCAATTGTGTAACTGCCCCATGCCCCTGGGTATCTACTCTGTGCTCCCAATTGTGCAACTGCCCCATGCCCCTGTGCATCTACTCTATGTGCCCAATTATGTAACTGCCCCGTGACCCTGTGCATCTACTCTGTTTGCCCACTTGTGTAACTACCCCGTGCCCCTGTGTATCTACCCTGTGTGCCCAATTGTGTATTTACTCTGTGTGCCCAATTATGTACCTGCCCCGTGCCCCTGTGTATCTACTCTGTGTGCCCAATTATGTAACTGCCCCATACCTCTATCCACCCTGTGTGCCCAATTGTGTAACTGCGCTCTGCCCATGTGCATCTAACCTGTGTGCCCAATTGTGTAACTGCCCTTGCCCCTGTGTATCCACTCTGTGTGCCCAATTATGTAACTGCCCCATGCCCCTGAGCATCTGCTCTGTGTGCCCAATTGTGTAACTGCACCCTGCCCCTATGTATATCTACCCTGTGTGCCCAATTGTGTAACTGTGCTGTGCCCATGTGTATCTACCCTGTGTGATGACTTGTGTAAGTGCCCCATGCCCCTGTTTATCTACCCTATGTGCCCACTTGTGAAACTGCCCCTGTGTATCTTCCCTGTTTATCTGCCCCATGCCCATGTGTATCTACCCTGTGTCAAGTGTCCCTGGATATCTACCAGTGGTGCAAGTAGAAATATTTTCTTAGTGGTACTGAGTGCTGAAAAATGGTCGTGGTCACGCATTGTGAGGGGGCGTGGCCACGTGATATGAGGGGGCTTAGCTACATGACACTAGCGGCGTGGCCACATGACACAGCCCCTTTACTTTGCAGTCTGGAGGCAAGGCTAGAAATATATAGTAATGCCTCCAGTATAATAGAAATATATAGTGTAACCCAATTTAATAACAATATATAGTAATGTCTCCAGGAATTTATACTGTAGTAGTGCCCCTGGTATAATAGAAATATGCAGTAGTGTCCACATTACAATAGAAATATATAGTATTCCTCGTCACAATACATAGTATCGTCAAAATATATAGTATTGCTCATCACACGAGCTGAGGGAAGTGCAACAGCTGCACTGTTGCACCCAGCAAGGGATACCACAGGAAAGTGTACCCAAGCTCCTCTCTTCACGCCAGCCACGGCTGCCAGAGGAGGAAGCATGATGTGACGTCATGATGTTACCGTTGTGCTCCCAATAACCCTGACAAAATGGGAGGCTTCGTCATGCTGCCAAGCACCATGGTCTTGTTGCTCGGTGACACATTATAACTGTGGTAATGGCGGTCATGGGTGCAAAGTGTGTGGCGGGTGGTACTGCATACCTGCTGTCAAATTCTTAAGGGTACTCCATTCCCGAGTGTACCAGCATACTTGCACCAATGGTATCTACCCTATGCCAGAGCTGAGAGGGGCCCACCTTCCCTGTCAAAGTTACGTGTTATATACATTTTCGTGATTGGGTGGTAGATAGGGGTCCTTTCAATCTTGATCCTTGGGGCCTGCAATATATCTAGGTATGCCCCAGGACTTGCTCATTGCAGTGTTGTATAATATGAACTGGAGGGCATTTTTGTAATTTTATAATATATGAACCGGGGCACTGTACGGGGAGCACTATATATCATAATGTGAATTGGGGGTACTGTGTGGCATAATGTGTACTGGCAGCTCTGAAATGTGACATAGGATGAACTTAAGCACTACTACGATTCATAAAAGAAACTAGGGCACTACTATGGGGAATAACATTAAATAAGGCTCTACCATGGTTCAGAAAATGATCTAGGGCACTATTATAGGCATTAAAATTAACAACTGCTGCAGAGAAGTCTCTCTAGAAGCACTGGGATGGGGGCCCCTTCAAAATGTTGCAACGGGTGGTATTCAGTATGCCGAATGACGGGATCCCGGCGCACAGTATACCAGAGCCGGGAATCCCGACACCGGACAGGGAAAATAAAACAGTGTGGCGCGCGTAGCGCGCCGCCGTGCCCGCAGCGTGGCGAGCCCGCAAGGGGCTCCTTTGCGCTCACCCCGGTGTCGGTATGCCGGCGGTCGGGCTCCCGGCGCCGGTATGCCGGGAGCCCGAGCGCCGACATACCGTACTACACCCGTCTGCAACATCTCCCGGTAATGTCTGAGAAATGTAGCCCATGGTCTGCAGCCTCTCCCGGTAATGTCTGAGACATGTAGCCCATGGTCTGCAGCCTCTCCCGGTAATGTCTGAGAAATGTAGCCCATGGTCTGCAGACTCTCCAGGTAATGTCTGAGAAATGTAGCCCATGGTCTGCAGCCTCTCCCGGTAATGTCTGAGAAATGTAGCCCATGGTCTGCAGCCTCTCCCGGTAATGTCTGAGAAATGTAGCCCATGGTCTGCAGCCTCTCCCGGTAATGTCTGAGACATGTAGCCCATGGTCTGCAGCCTCTCCCGGTAATGTCTGAGAAATGTAGCCCATGGTCTGCAGCCTCTCCCGGTAATATCTGAGAAATGTAGCCCATGGTCTGCAGCCTCTCCCGGTAATGTCTGAGAAATGTAGCCCATGGTCTGCAGCCTCTCCCGGTAATGTCTGAGAAATGTAGCCCATGGTCTGCAGACTCTCCCGGTAATGTCTGAGAAATGTAGCCCATGGTCTGCAGACTCTCCCGGTAATGTCTGAAGAATCTAGCCAATGGTCTGCAGCCTCTCCCGGTAATGTCTGAGAAATGTAGCCCATGGTCTGCAACATCTCCCGGTAATGTCTGAGACATGTAGCCCATGGTCTGCAACATCTCCCGGTAATGTCTGAGACATGTAGCCCATGGTCTGCAACATCTCCCGGTAATGTCTGAGACATGTAGCCCATGGTCTGCAACATCTCCCGGTAATGTCTGAGAAATGTAGCCCATGGTCTGCAGCCTCTCCCGGTAATGTCTGAGAAATGTAGCCCATGGTCTGCAGACTCTCCCGGTAATGTCTGAGAAATGTAGCCCATGGTCTGCAGCCTCTCCCGGTAATGTCTGAGAAATGTAGCCCATGGTCTGCAGCCTCTCCCGGTAATGTCTGAGACATGTAGCCCATGGTCTGCAGCCTCTCCCGGTAATGTCTGAGACATGTAGCCCATGGTCTGCAGCCTCTCCCGGTAATGTCTGAGACATGTAGCCCATGGTCTGCAGCCTCTCCCGGTAATGTCTGAGAAATGTAGCCCATGGTCTGCAGACTCTCCAGGTAATGTCTGAGAAATGTAGCGCCGACATACCGTACTACACCCGTCTGCAACATCTCCCGGTAATGTCTGAGAAATGTAGCCCATGGTCTGCAGCCTCTCCCGGTAATGTCTGAGACATGTAGCCCATGGTCTGCAGCCTCTCCCGGTAATGTCTGAGAAATGTAGCCCATGGTCTGCAGACTCTCCAGGTAATGTCTGAGAAATGTAGCCCATGGTCTGCAGCCTCTCCCGGTAATGTCTGAGAAATGTAGCCCATGGTCTGCAGCCTCTCCCGGTAATGTCTGAGAAATGTAGCCCATGGTCTGCAGCCTCTCCCGGTAATGTCTGAGACATGTAGCCCATGGTCTGCAGCCTCTCCCGGTAATGTCTGAGAAATGTAGCCCATGGTCTGCAGCCTCTCCCGGTAATATCTGAGAAATGTAGCCCATGGTCTGCAGCCTCTCCCGGTAATGTCTGAGAAATGTAGCCCATGGTCTGCAGCCTCTCCCGGTAATGTCTGAGAAATGTAGCCCATGGTCTGCAGACTCTCCCGGTAATGTCTGAGAAATGTAGCCCATGGTCTGCAGACTCTCCCGGTAATGTCTGAGAAATCTAGCCAATGGTCTGCAGCCTCTCCCGGTAATGTCTGAGAAATGTAGCCCATGGTCTGCAACATCTCCCGGTAATGTCTGAGACATGTAGCCCATGGTCTGCAACATCTCCCGGTAATGTCTGAGACATGTAGCCCATGGTCTGCAACATCTCCCGGTAATGTCTGAGACATGTAGCCCATGGTCTGCAACATCTCCCGGTAATGTCTGAGAAATGTAGCCCATGGTCTGCAGCCTCTCCCGGTAATGTCTGAGAAATGTAGCCCATGGTCTGCAGACTCTCCCGGTAATGTCTGAGAAATGTAGCCCATGGTCTGCAGCTGCCTGGGCCATCTGAAGATGGCGTTAGTTGCCAGGGCCACGCTTTGCTGCCCCCCATCTTCCCATAGAAACCTGTAGGAAATGGGGGAACCATGACACATGGAGATATCGACTGTGATCCCTCCATGGAACATTGGGCCAATGCATAACATTTTACAGGTATTCTTCTCCAAAAATGTTTGTTTTTATCATGGGATAGTCCACACATATGGCATGATAAAATAGGCCCCATAGAGATTGCTAAATAGCACAGTTGCAAAGTCCTCATTCATTATATGGGGACTGTGGTGTCTTTGGGGGACATGTATTAAGCAGTGATAAAAGTGGAGAAGTTGCCCTTTACACAATTAAACAATTCTTAACTTGTTCCACTAAAAACTGCATATATCTATTAGAATGCCAGTGTGGTATACAATATATAGGACGCACTACCAGAGTACTCAAGGTGAGGATGGCGGAACACGTCCGCAATATTAAAAAGGGTCTCGAAACACACAGTGTGTCCAATCACTTTAAAAATACACATAATTGCAATATCAACCATCTCGTAAGTTTTTGTGCAATTATGAGTATTCACTCGAATTGGCGCAAGAAGGATGATGAAGATAGATTAGCAAGGGCCGAGATGCGAAAGATCTACGAACTGATGAAGGATCCATTCAGTAGAAATATAAAATCAGAGGTTGAATATGGAATTATCTAGGAATATATACATGTTCTACTGAGTTATTGGTATAATCTAGGAAGATCCACGTCTCTACAAAAATTAGTTCCCTCAACCAAGTATCAGTAGTGTATATTTGTAATGTATAACAATATAGTAGGACTTGCGTTTTTTTCACAAACTCACCTTGCACTTTATATAAAATCTTAACCTGTGAAGAAAACGCTGGAATTATGAGTCCAAATACAATTTGATAATTGGTTTATGGTTTGCGTCTATTTAAAAGGTATAATTATTAACATCACCACTGATAGTTTCTTTTTGTATTTTCCGGTAACATTTTATACCCATGGAAAAGAAAATGTTTGTGCGTCTCATTGGGACGACAACAGCACTTCCGCAATGCGGCTCAATGACCGGAAAAGAGATCACGGAGAATAGGCACTTCCGGTGATGAGAAAGATGAACGACATAATCAGCTTGCGTTTCAGCAGGACGGCAGTGGACTTCCACATTGCGGCCCAAACACCGGAAGAGGGACTGAACAGATGACAACTCCTTCCGGTTATCATGTATCGTGAACAGCAGGGATTGAATACGTGCCGTAACCATGGAAATAAATGTACACAACATTGCCGATGTCTTGTGGGCGGAAGTCTGTACAACATGTGACTAAAGTAATGTGAGCAATTTGTGGACACGAACACCCGGGATTAGAGTGTTCTCTTCCTATACAGGACTATTCCGGGGATCCGGTCCAGGCTTTACTATTTACCAATTAGTTATTTTGGGACTTTATATGGTCTTATATGGAGTTCTTTTTTATATTGACACCAAAATATGGTGATTTTTATTGGTGTATACGTTTTAAGATATGTGTATAGACTATATTGTGAGATTATATGTATGTTTTACAATACTGTATTCCGATTGGCCAATGTGAACATGTGACTTGGACAGTTAGGTATAAATGTGACCAGGGGGTCACTTCTATTGCATACCCTGAGGAAGGATTTTATCCGAAACGCGTTGGTGTTTCACAGGAGGACCCTGGGCTTTACTTCTCTACGGTGGTTGGCATTATTCAGTGGGTAATTTATTGCTCTCTTTTATAAATCCCTTGGAATTGGGAGTATATACCCTGTCCTTCCTACCGGTACCATTAGAAGTGGCCCCTACTTTATTTAGGGTACCTTTTGTGATATTTTACATTGTTTTTGATTTTTGTTTTTTAATTGTCTTTGATTTTAAATCCCACACTGTTGGTGGGCCTGTTGGAATAAAGACATTTTTTCACCATTTGCTGTCCTTTTGGAAACAACTTGATTGAAGATAACCACATTCCCAGTACGAATAAGATCTGGAAAAGAAACCTTTGAGTGCATATAGGGCTTATCATAAAGGTAAGCCTGGTGTAGATAAGCCGTGGGCTGTCGTGTATATGAAATATGAAAGAAACCTTTATGTGAATGCATCATATTTAATACAGGTCAGTCACTGAGAATAGTGACGTCAGAAACTCTGTGGAAACTTTCATTACCAGCTAACGAATATTATGTTCTGTGTTTGAAGACTAGGAACATTTACGGATCTGGAGTCTGTATATAGCATCGCTGGGAGATCACCTCTTTTTGTTTCTGTTGTATTTAAAGAGGAGTGGTGCTCCTTTTGGAGATCTGCCGAGCTGAAGCTAGGGCGCAAGTTACTTTTTTAAATCTTTGTTTTAATTTGGTTCGGTTGCACTGAAATTGTGTCTTGCTGCCCTTAAATATGTTTTCCCATCGAACCAATAGAAAAGCTCAAGTTGACCTATTGTTCAATGAGAATGATAATGTAGAATTGGAGGATGATAATTTAGAAAGTGCAATGGGGAAATTGGAAAAGCTACTTATACGGGAGAGTAAAATCTGGTGGGAGGTAGCCTTCCTGGAAAAGTATTGTTCAGAAAGCCTTACCCCTAAAGGGTTGAAAATTATTAAAGCTCCCTCGTTCAATAATGAATCAGGGAGCTTTATGAAAGATTGGCAAAAAATTCTGGATGATTGTTCTTATTCTCTTATGCAACTTATTATTAAAGAAAAAAGTGAAATTCTTAAGGGAATAGAGGATGAGATTAGTTCTCTACGATCTTTGGTGGAACCTTACTCCAAGTCAGAGGACTATAAAACCCTAGAAGATGAGATCATTAGAAAGATAGAAAAGATAGAGAGGGAGATCAAAAATAAAAAACAGAAAAAGTACTTTAGAGATACTGACGAATATAAAAGGAGTAAGGGTGACGGGGATACACAATTGAGGAATCTATCTAATGATAGGAATGCATCCAATACACGGGACATTCAAGGGAGCCAATATAGACAGAAAAAAGGTATGTTAAAAAGAAATACAGGAAATAGAAGAAGATCACCAGTGGATAATTCGAGGAGAGATAGGACTACATACAACTATAGAAATGATTATAATCAAAAAAGGGAGCCTGATAATAGAAGGATGCCCCCTAAAAGGGAAGAGAGGAATACATGGAGAAATACAGGTTACCAGCAGGAACATGATTTCAATCATATATATAGGGGAAATAGACGTAATAGGGCCATGGAGGATGAAACTAATTATGGTTATCAGTCCACACAATCACGTTTTTTAGATGTGGGCCCAAGGTCACACAGGGGATGGAGATAGATTCTGGTAAAGGGGAAAAGAAGATCAGAAAGAGAGGCAGGAGGGGAGGCAAGTTTAAATCCCTGAATTCAAGCAGGAGACGTAAATGTAAAGGTTTTATTGGATCCACCAGTAATCCCATTAATATGGGGGTGGAAGCAACCACACCTGATACCGACCCTGTGATAACTACCAGCACTAACAAAAACACTAAGATTTATAATCTCAGTAACTATCAATTATCAATACATGAAACTGGCGTCCTCGAAAAAGGTCTAAAGTTCTCTCCCTCAAATAGGTGTGACAAATTCAATGTATTTGTAGATGTAGAGAAATTTATCAGAAATCTCACTTTAAAAAGGTTCTTTAGTGACAGACCAGATTCCACCACTCCCCAGAATATAGGGAAATTTAATCTTAAAAAGAAATCGAGATTTTACCCCAAGCATAAGAAAGGATGTTTCATTGAGGCATTTGAAAGAGCAGTAAAGAACGACTTGGAAAGTGTAAAATTAAAACCAAATAGGAAAATGAATTTGAGTAAGGAGGAGAGGATGGCAATTAAGTCCCTTAAGGAAAACAGGGACATAGTAATAAAACCTGCCGATAAGGGGGGAAGTGTGGTAATTATGAATCTAGAGGATTACAACTTGGAAGTTTGCAGACAACTATGTGAGGGGAATACATATAAGAAGCTAAGGGCAAATCCAGGAGATAGCATTATGGATAAGTTGAACTCATTCTTAGCCTTATACTTATCGAAAGGGGTAATTGAGGAGGATGATATGAAGTCAATTGTCATAGAGAACCCCTCGATACCTGTACTCTATGTCCTCCCGAAGATCCATAAGGATAGTGAAAAACCGCCGGGGAGGCCTATTGTTGCAGGTACTAACTCATGTCTTTCAAACCTGTCTCAGGCAATTGATGGATTATTGCAGCCAATAGTCCAATCTACCCGGTCTTACCTGAGAGACACTATTAGTATAATCAATGAATTAATGAAGGTTAATTGGCAGCCAGGCTTTTTGATGGTTACAGCTGATGTACAATCGCTGTATACCATCATTGAGCATGAACATGGATTGGCAGCCACGGAATTCTTTTTGGATCAAGTGGGCACAAATGAGAATGATAAAGGGTTCATCCTTGATGGTATTTCTCTTATCTTGAAAAATAACTTTTTTTGGTTTCAGGACAATTTTTATTTGCAGCTTACGGGTACTGCAATGGGCACCAGACTGGCGCCCAGCTATGCCAATTTATTTATGGCTTATTGGGAACAACAGGCGGTCTGGAATGGCCACCAGCTGGGAGCCAGTCTGGTGTCATGGCATCGATATATCGATGACATTATTTTTGTATGGGGAGGCGATCGTAACACCTTGGACGCCTTTTGCATGCATCTTAATGATAATGCATTGAATATAAAACTTACCTTTGAGATAAGTGAGATTGAGGTTAACTTCTTGGATTTGAGAATTTATGTTGAAGACGGGGCAGTTAAAACCAGTAATTACACTAAAAAAACTGATTGCAACTCCTTTATTGAGTTTACCAGCAACCATCATCAGAATTGGTTGCAAAGTATTCCCAAAGGCCAATTCCATCGTATTCGACGTAATTGTACAGATATTGAAGAATACGAGAGACATGCAGATATCTTACAAGATCAGTTTCAACAAAAGGGATACCAGTTAGAAACTATAAGAACTGCCAGGGATCTTGGTGCTAATTTGGATAGGGAAAAGTGTCTAAATAAAATCAAAAATAAGGAGGTTGGAAATACTAGGGGATTGTCGTTTATTACAGACTTCAATAGCCAATATACACAAATAGAGAAAATTATGAAAAAACATTGGGATATTTTGAATAAAGACCCTTTGCTAAAAGAGTATATATCAGAACGACCCAACTTCATATATCGGAAGGCTAAGAACCTGAAGGATAATGTTGTGAGTAGTGTATTGGCCCCCCCAAGGATGCAAACTAGAGTGAAATCAAAGGGTTTCTATAGATGCGGGATGTGCATTATGTGCAGGAACTGTAAGGGAAATGGCAATAAGGTAACAGAATACAAATCCACACAAACCAATAAGGTTTACCCTATTAAACAATTCTTAACTTGTTCCACTAAAAACTGCATATATCTATTAGAATGCCAGTGTGGTATACAATATATAGGACGCACTACCAGAGTACTCAAGGTGAGGATGGCGGAACACGTCCGCAATATTAAAAAGGGTCTCGAAACACACAGTGTGTCCAATCACTTTAAAAATACACATAATTGCAATATCAACCATCTCGTAAGTTTTTGTGCAATTATGAGTATTCACTCGAATTGGCGCAAGAAGGATGATGAAGATAGATTAGCAAGGGCCGAGATGCGAAAGATCTACGAACTGAAAACATTACACCCAAAAGGTCTCAACTTAGACTTTGAGACTAAGTGGTTTTTATAGGCTCCTTGGTGAAGGATCCATTCAGTAGAAATATAAAATCAGAGGTTGAATATGGAATTATCTAGGAATATATACATGTTCTACTGAGTTATTGGTATAATCTAGGAAGATCCACGTCTCTACAAAAATTAGTTCCCTCAACCAAGTATCAGTAGTGTATATTTGTAATGTATAACAATATAGTAGGACTTGCGTTTTTTTCACAAACTCACCTTGCACTTTATATAAAATCTTAACCTGTGAAGAAAACGCTGGAATTATGAGTCCAAATACAATTTGATAATTGGTTTATGGTTTGCGTCTATTTAAAAGGTATAATTATTAACATCACCACTGATAGTTTCTTTTTGTATTTTCCGGTAACATTTTATACCCATGGAAAAGAAAATGTTTGTGCGTCTCATTGGGACGACAACAGCACTTCCGCAATGCGGCTCAATGACCGGAAAAGAGATCACGGAGAATAGGCACTTCCGGTGATGAGAAAGATGAACGACATAATCAGCTTGCGTTTCAGCAGGACGGCAGTGGACTTCCACATTGCGGCCCAAACACCGGAAGAGGGACTGAACAGATGACAACTCCTTCCGGTTATCATGTATCGTGAACAGCAGGGATTGAATACGTGCCGTAACCATGGAAATAAATGTACACAACATTGCCGATGTCTTGTGGGCGGAAGTCTGTACAACATGTGACTAAAGTAATGTGAGCAATTTGTGGACACGAACACCCGGGATTAGAGTGTTCTCTTCCTATACAGGACTATTCCGGGGATCCGGTCCAGGCTTTACTATTTACCAATTAGTTATTTTGGGACTTTATATGGTCTTATATGGAGTTCTTTTTTATATTGACAGCAAAATATGGTGATTTTTATTGGTGTATACGTTTTAAGATATGTGTATAGACTATATTGTGAGATTATATGTATGTTTTACAATACTGTATTCCGATTGGCCAATGTGAACATGTGACTTGGACAGTTAGGTATAAATGTGACCAGGGGGTCACTTCTATTGCATACCCTGAGGAAGGATTTTATCCGAAACGCGTTGGTGTTTCACAGGAGGACCCTGGGCTTTACTTCTCTACGGTGGTTGGCATTATTCAGTGGGTAATTTATTGCTCTCTTTTATAAATCCCTTGGAATTGGGAGTATATACCCTGTCCTTCCTACCGGTACCATTAGAAGTGGCCCCTACTTTATTTAGGGTACCTTTTGTGATATTTTACATTGTTTTTGATTTTTGTTTTTTAATTGTCTTTGATTTTAAATCCCACACTGTTGGTGGGCCTGTTGGAATAAAGACATTTTTTCACCATTTGCTGTCCTTTTGGAAACAACTTGATTGAAGATAACCACATTCCCAGTACGAATAAGATCTGGAAAAGAAACCTTTGAGTGCATATAGGGCTTATCATAAAGGTAAGCCTGGTGTAGATAAGCCGTGGGCTGTCGTGTATATGAAATATGAAAGAAACCTTTATGTGAATGCATCATATTTAATACAGGTCAGTCACTGAGAATAGTGACGTCAGAAACTCTGTGGAAACTTTCATTACCAGCTAACGAATATTATGTTCTGTGTTTGAAGACTAGGAACATTTACGGATCTGGAGTCTGTATATAGCATCGCTGGGAGATCACCTCTTTTTGTTTCTGTTATAACGAGGAGCTACCATGCTGAGACTTGTAGTGCCGCACCGAAAAAAAAAAAAAGAGTGAAAATGCAGGTGCACACTCTAAACACTAAGAGCACTGGCAATTGGAACACTTATAATAAACTTTGCAATTTAACATTGAGTGAAATTGAAGCTCTTAGCAGAATTTTTGGTCCCAAAACAATTATCCCACCTATCACAGCTATGTGACCTAACATTCCTGGGGGGGGGGGGTATTCAATTTTTTGAAAAGTCAGTTGGGAGTCTAGTTTTTCCTATCTAATAGACAGGGAAAAAACAGACACCCAACTGACTTTTCAAACAATTGAATTCCACCCCTAAGATTCATTAGCCCCGAATGCAGCCCGCCAGCAGCTCTTATCTTGGTTGTTTTTTTTTCGGGACCTCAACAGGCTACGAAAAAATCCTAAATATCCACTTTTTGCGAATCCAGCAGTGTTAACGCATAGGTTTCCTTGAACGTATGCTTTAACGCACAGAAACAGATAATTTAACAGGTGCAAAAACGTGCTGTAATTGAATAGCCTGAAGCTAAAAAGTGTGAAAAAGCTCAACACTATCTCTGTTTCTCGCACCCGTACAATTTCCAGGGCTAAATGAATTCCCCCTTACAATATTTGCGTGTTTTATCTTCTACAATGTCTCTGTAGATTCTCATATTCACCTGTTATGTCCAAGTTCCCTTTTAATTGAGGGTATACATTATCTCAAGAGCTAGAGCCCATTTTAAAAAACAACTTTAATTTTTTCATTCGGCCTCCCCAACTTACCCGAAATGAATTCAAATATCCTTGGCAACAAAACAATTTATTTTTTTATGTTGTACTGTATTATTATTATATCTTTAAAGTGGAATATTTTACGTTTTATATGTATTATTAGAGTAGTGTAAAACCGAAGTGATCTTAAATACCAGTTTTAGACGCTAGTGCTCATTGCCGTGCTGTGTATGTGGTGTTTATGAATAATATATCAAGTTAACCACTGATGTCACCCTTGGTGTTTTTTTCATGACCCGGCTATAAACATCGCCAACGAATGCAAGACTGAGACGTTTGAATTTTAGGAACGTTGGCACACAATTATTTATGGATCATTTTCTCACACGAGTTATTACAAACTGTTTTCTGAAGAAGGCCACTTAAACCAAATAGAGTCTCATGTCTGTTATTTTAGCGGAGAATGATTCCGAGCAAAACCTTCTTAAATTTCTATTTTTAAAGCCCTTGTGATCTGTCACTAGGACCAGCGGCCGGGTCTGACCATCTACATCAACAAAAACTGTCTGGGCCCCTTATTGAAAAGGGGCCTATGTCCCGGCTACTGGTATCAAGAGGAGATTTTATTTAATTGGATTATAAAATTGAGTATTTCGTTTGAGCAATCGGGAGGCATTTCACACTGGTCTCGTATGACATAAATCCCCCTTATTTTCCCCAGACATACACAGAGATGAGTGAAGTTTTCATACAGTTAATGTTCAAAGGAAGATTCTGGACGTATGACAAGAGATTCGTATTTGTGGGCGCAGAGATACCAAACGCTTTCATAATTACATTCCTTTTATCTTTAAACCAGTCCATTTGTTTTATCACTGGGGAACAAAAACCTTAATTAATTTACTGCCGGAGTCTGCGTTAGGTCATGAAAGTGATACCCCAAAATAGAGGATGGGAGTTGGGATAATTGGTAGATTAGAAGATGGATGTGGATTTGACGTGGGAGTTTATGGAAGAGTCACTGTAATTGTTATAGTACAGCGGTGGCAGATTATATCATACATTAAACCAGTTCTCTACTCCCTGAAGGCTGGGTCATATGGACTGGACATAATAATTGTGGGTTTAAAGGGCAGTGTACGGCTGGTTGCAGGGTTTAATGTTCTGTATATAACAGGACACTTGTACTATTTCTTATGTCCCTCAATCATATTTTTCCCCAACGTCATATACTTCTGCCTTGTACTACTGTATATTGGACCATTAAAGGCCAGCAGGCGTCTGCAGCAGTAAAGGGGTGTGTTCCAAGCCTCTGTGATAGGTTGAGGGAACTGAAGGCTAGATCATTGCGCATTATGATGTAAGACCTTGTCAGTACCGTGGTATATGGAGCTGCTTAGACTCCTCTTGTAGGAGGTCTACATTTATGGGGGGACATTGGCGTTTTCAGTTTACTGTCATTACTGAAAACCTAGCAAACAATTATGTAAAATATTAATTATAATCTTGACATGAAACTGCTAGAGAATCAACCAAGTATTTTCTGCCATGCTGTAACCAACAGTATTTTGTTTGAACAGCAGGGGGAGCAGTTTCATCACATAGGAGTCTATCCTATATTATAAAAGGCTGACGCTATTGCTCACCTCTATGGGGGCAATTCAAGTGTTGTGCACTCCGGGGGCCACTAGATGGCGCCCAACGGAGCAATTAAATTTATTGATCCATTCGGGCGCGCACAGCCACCGGCGCTGACATTACTGTTCCGATGTTCTGTCATGTTGACAATTGTAAGGTGCAATGGAATTTGCTGCGCTATATAAGAAACTGTTAATAAAATAATAAATAAGTGTTGACGTGCTGGTAATTAGTTTATCAGGAAATGTGATTTGGCGGAGCAATTTATTCATCAGACTTGCTGTGTTTTGATACGAGTAAACCTAAACCTATCGGAGCAATTTATCATTGCCCCCTCTACAGGAAAGTTACTCCGATAAGAAGCAGCGGTTCCGGCAAAGCCTAACGGCTACATTTTCACTGAGGAATAATGGTGGTGAACGGTTATACTGACACGTGCCGTTCTGGCAGTGTTACTGTGCATTTGCCACCTTAGGTCATGCTTGCGCACAGTGAGGGTGGAAGGTGTCAGATGGATATCCAAATGGATCCTTTTTACATTATGGTCCCTCTTCCAAAATGTCAGAGCGGGCTCATGACATTATTTATCAATTATCAGGTGCTAGACTCAATAACTGTAATTTCTTATAGACACTATTTGCGTCAATAAGAGATTATGTACCATCCGAATGTATCAAAGCTCACCTGCTCTGCAAGGAACCCATCCCTGTGATAAGTTTGGCGTGGTTACCTCACTCCACTATGGAGATCCTGCAGTGCTACTGTGAATGCATGGTCTGCAACGGGTGGTATTCAGTATGCCGAATGACGGGATCCCGGCGCACAGTATACCAGAGCCGGGAATCCCGACACCGGGCAGGGAAAATAAAACAGTGTGGCGCGCGTAGCGCGCCGCCGTGCCCGCAGCGTGGCGAGCCCGCAAGGGGCTCCTTTGCGCTCACCCCGGTGTCGGTATGCCGGCGGTCGGGCTCCCGGCGCCGGTATGCCGGGAGCCCGAGCGCCGACATACCGTACTACACCCGTCTGCAACATCTCCCGGTAATGTCTGAGAAATGTAGCCCATGGTCTGCAGCCTCTCCCGGTAATGTCTGAGACATGTAGCCCATGGTCTGCAGCCTCTCCCGGTAATGTCTGAGAAATGTAGCCCATGGTCTGCAGACTCTCCAGGTAATGTCTGAGAAATGTAGCCCATGGTCTGCAGCCTCTCCCGGTAATGTCTGAGAAATGTAGCCCATGGTCTGCAGCCTCTCCCGGTAATGTCTGAGAAATGTAGCCCATGGTCTGCAGCCTCTCCCGGTAATGTCTGAGAAATGTAGCCCATGGTCTGCAGCCTCTCCCGGTAATGTCTGAGACATGTAGCCCATGGTCTGCAGCCTCTCCCGGTAATGTCTGAGAAATGTAGCCCATGGTCTGCAGCCTCTCCCGGTAATATCTGAGAAATGTAGCCCATGGTCTGCAGCCTCTCCCGGTAATGTCTGAGAAATGTAGCCCATGGTCTGCAGCCTCTCCCGGTAATGTCTGAGAAATGTAGCCCATGGTCTGCAGACTCTCCCGGTAATGTCTGAGAAATGTAGCCCATGGTCTGCAGACTCTCCCGGTAATGTCTGAGAAATCTAGCCAATGGTCTGCAGCCTCTCCCGGTAATGTCTGAGAAATGTAGCCCATGGTCTGCAACATCTCCCGGTAATGTCTGAGACATGTAGCCCATGGTCTGCAACATCTCCCGGTAATGTCTGAGACATGTAGCCCATGGTCTGCAACATCTCCCGGTAATGTCTGAGACATGTAGCCCATGGTCTGCAACATCTCCCGGTAATGTCTGAGAAATGTAGCCCATGGTCTGCAGCCTCTCCCGGTAATGTCTGAGAAATGTAGCCCATGGTCTGCAGACTCTCCCGGTAATGTCTGAGAAATGTAGCCCATGGTCTGCAGCCTCTCCCGGTAATGTCTGAGAAATGTAGCCCATGGTCTGCAGCCTCTCCCGGTAATGTCTGAGACATGTAGCCCATGGTCTGCAGCCTCTCCCGGTAATGTCTGAGACATGTAGCCCATGGTCTGCAGCCTCTCCCGGTAATGTCTGAGACATGTAGCCCATGGTCTGCAGCCTCTCCCGGTAATGTCTGAGAAATGTAGCCCATGGTCTGCAGACTCTCCAGGTAATGTCTGAGAAATGTAGCGCCGACATACCGTACTACACCCGTCTGCAACATCTCCCGGTAATGTCTGAGAAATGTAGCCCATGGTCTGCAGCCTCTCCCGGTAATGTCTGAGACATGTAGCCCATGGTCTGCAGCCTCTCCCGGTAATGTCTGAGAAATGTAGCCCATGGTCTGCAGACTCTCCAGGTAATGTCTGAGAAATGTAGCCCATGGTCTGCAGCCTCTCCCGGTAATGTCTGAGAAATGTAGCCCATGGTCTGCAGCCTCTCCCGGTAATGTCTGAGAAATGTAGCCCATGGTCTGCAGCCTCTCCCGGTAATGTCTGAGACATGTAGCCCATGGTCTGCAGCCTCTCCCGGTAATGTCTGAGAAATGTAGCCCATGGTCTGCAGCCTCTCCCGGTAATATCTGAGAAATGTAGCCCATGGTCTGCAGCCTCTCCCGGTAATGTCTGAGAAATGTAGCCCATGGTCTGCAGCCTCTCCCGGTAATGTCTGAGAAATGTAGCCCATGGTCTGCAGACTCTCCCGGTAATGTCTGAGAAATGTAGCCCATGGTCTGCAGACTCTCCCGGTAATGTCTGAGAAATCTAGCCAATGGTCTGCAGCCTCTCCCGGTAATGTCTGAGAAATGTAGCCCATGGTCTGCAACATCTCCCGGTAATGTCTGAGACATGTAGCCCATGGTCTGCAACATCTCCCGGTAATGTCTGAGACATGTAGCCCATGGTCTGCAACATCTCCCGGTAATGTCTGAGACATGTAGCCCATGGTCTGCAACATCTCCCGGTAATGTCTGAGAAATGTAGCCCATGGTCTGCAGCCTCTCCCGGTAATGTCTGAGAAATGTAGCCCATGGTCTGCAGACTCTCCCGGTAATGTCTGAGAAATGTAGCCCATGGTCTGCAGCTGCCTGGGCCATCTGAAGATGGCGTTAGTTGCCAGGGCCACGCTTTGCTGCCCCCCATCTTCCCATAGAAACCTGTAGGAAATGGGGGAACCATGACACATGGAGATATCGACTGTGATCCCTCCATGGAACATTGGGCCAATGCATAACATTTTACAGGTATTCTTCTCCAAAAATGTTTGTTTTTATCATGGGATAGTCCACACATATGGCATGATAAAATAGGCCCCATAGAGATTGCTAAATAGCACAGTTGCAAAGTCCTCATTCATTATATGGGGACTGTGGTGTCTTTGGGGGACATGTATTAAGCAGTGATAAAAGTGGAGAAGTTGCCCTTTACAACCAATCAGCTGCTCTGTATACTGTTATAGTATGCAAATTATAAATGTTACATCAATGCTGATTGGTTGCCATGGGCAACTTCTCCACTGGCTCACTCCTCCACTTGTATCACTGCTTAGTAAATGTCCCCCCTTTGAGTCTTACAATAACACCGGAGATATGTTGGGAGGTATGTTAACAGCATGTATCAGAATAAACCCGTAGTTTAGTTCGGTGTATGTGACTGGACAGGGGCAGATTTAGGGGTCATACCGCCCCTAGGCACATTATTTACCACTACCCCCCATCCTCCGCATCGTGTCATCCCACTTCATTTTGGGGCCTCAAGATGCCAAAACAGCCCCAACCTCACCCCACTACCACCTCCCAGAGCATAATTTGCTGCCCATTGTCCCACTCCCATCAGCTGCAAAATAAAATCTTTAAAAAAAAAAAAAAGTCTGAATGACAAAAATAAAAAATAACCTGGCCTCATCAGCCTGGTATGTTACTCTTAGGCCCCTGCCGTCCCACTGTCCTGCGAAGCCATCTCCCTTTTCTGGAAAGCAGGACTTTCCCAGATGAACTCTGCCTCTGTGAGGCATCCTAATTATGTGGAATGCATGAGCTGTCTTTACGGTACAGGGGCATTGGGGGCTATCAGCCTGGCATTATAAAGCTATAAGTGGCATTGGAAAGGTATGAGGTGTTATGTGTGTGGCATTCAGTGTCGGACTGGGGCATGAAGGGCCCACCAGGGGAATGCAGTGATAGGGGCCCTTACTTAAGGGTGTGGCCCGCCTACAAAGGGGGTGTGGCCAGCCTCTGCAGAGGCTTGAATTACACAATAGCATACCTCCCAACTTTGAACTTGGACCAAGCGGGACACACGCGTGACGAAGCCGCGTGCGCTCCCGAAAAGGGTGTGTGGCCTAGGAAAAGGGGCGTGGCTTCACGGGGAGACCCGTGATCGCGAGCCACGCCCCAGTTTTTGTCACTAAGGGGGCATGCCCAGCGCTCTGTGAGCCGCTGGCATGCCCCCTCTTCCTCGGACTCCAGTGAATAGACGCTGTGCGCATGCGCACAGCGTCTATTCACCGCTGCTCTGCTAAGCAGGGCAGCGACAGACAGAGACTCCCAACTGCCCCCACCGCGGGACACTGCGGCCCGCGGGTGGGACAGCGGGACAGTCCCCAAAAAACGGGACTGTCCCGCGAAAATCGGGACAGTTGGGAGGTATGCAATAGTCTAGTGCAGTGTAATGCAACATATCTACCATGTATAATACAAGTGCACAGTCTGGTACCTGATCCCTAGAGTAAGGCACTCAGGCAGTGGGCCTTACCGGTGGTTTCCCTGGTACCCCTGTGGGCTAGTCCGACCCTGGTGGCATTATAGAGCTACAGTATGTGGAGACACAAGGAGGCTATATTGGCTACATTAGGAGGCTATACAGAGGTTCATTATGATATCATTAGTAGACGGTATGGGGGCATTAGGAGACTGTAAGGGGAGGCATTAGGAGTTTATGAGGGTATAATTACTATGAGTGTCAGTTTTGCATTTGTGACATGTTTCTGTTGATTGGCTGGATTGCGTTCTGCTGAATTACTAAAGCCTAAACCGCAGCGAACCCAGACTTTAAAATACAATAGGACATTGGAGCACTATCAATGTTTTTACCATTACAAGTACAGAAACCCTGTATGTACTAAGTGGCTGTTTTAGAAACCGATTAAAACACACAGTGAAACCAGCCCCAAACAATTAGGTGGTTGTGAGAGACGAGATAACTCGGTTTATCCGATCAGTCAGAGGTAGATGAATCACAGTACGTACAATGGCCCTCATTCCGAGTTGTTCGCTCGCTAGCTGCTTTTAGCAGCATTGCACACGCTAGGCCGCCGCCCTCTGGGAGTGTATCTCAGCTTAGCAGAAGTGCGAACGAAAGATTAGCAGAATTGCTACTAAATAATTCTTTGCAGTTTCTGAGTAGCTCCAGACCTACTCCTAGATTGCGATCAGCTCAGTCCGTTTAGTTCCTGGTTTGACGTCACAAACGCCCTGCGTTCGGCCAGCCACTCCCCCGTTTCTCCAGCCACTCCCGCGTTTTTCCCTGACACGCCTGCGTTTTTTAGCACACTCCCGGAAAACGCTCAGTTACCACCCAGAAACGCCCCTTTCCTGTCAATCATTCACCGATCAGCAGAGCGACTGAAAAGCGCCGCAGGATCCACAGCAAATCTGCTAAGTTTTTAGTTAAATAACTAAGCGCATGCGCACTGCGTGCCTTGCTCATGCGCAATTAGCAACAAATCGCAGCATAGCGAAAATCGGCAACGAGCGAACAACTTGGAATGACCCCCAATGAGAGCTATCAGTGCATATTGAGGGGGAGATGTACTAAGCCTGAAAAGTGATAAATATCACTGTGATAAAGCACCAGCCAATCGGCTCCTAACAGCCATGTCCCAGGCTGTGTTTGAAAAATGACAGTTAGGAGCCGATTGGCTGGTGCTTTATCACAGTGATATTTATCACTTTTCAAGCTTAGTACATCTGGCCCTGAATAAGAAGAATGCAGATAACATTGATCATTCTCTGATGGGGAAATATTAATGTATTAATATTCGGGCATTCACAATGTATGTCCCAGAAGATACATCAGTCGGTGGACAGCAGTGGAACGGGTGGAGAGGTAAGTAACAAAAAAGAAACACTTAATCATTTCAATTAGATCATTTTAAGGAGGGAATTCAATTGTCAATGAAGGGGATGAGTTGCCGTTTCTGTGGCGTTTAAACGCTGCCAATGGCAGGCCGACTCGCCCAATTCGCCCAGCCGATTTGCTCCCCTATTCGCCCAAAAGTGCTCACACCTCATGGGGTAGCGAGCACTTTTGTGCGAGATCCCACCGCTGCACTTTAAAGCAGGTGTCGCAGGACAATGGTCAGCGAGATACTCACTGGCAATTGAATTCCCCCCTTAAAAATCAAGTGATTGCTATCTGGCAGATAGCTGGAGAGAGCAGGGGAAGAGGACGGATCCGCTGAAGGGATCTGAATAGATCTCCATCAAACTGGAATCAGTAAAGAAAGATAGATAAGGGCAGCTCAATATATTTTGAAGTTTAATACGTTTCTATACACTGTGTTCTAGGATGCCAGCAATATTATGATTAACTGCGGATGTTAACATAACGTACATACTTGTCATAGCAGAATGTGCAAAAATCAACTTTTCCACCTTTTTTTTAAACAAACAAATAAACAAACAAACACACAAACCATTGCTATATTGTTACCATAGTTAGGTGCCTATTTAAAAATTAATATTTGTCCCGTTTTCTGGAGGTGACTGCAAATATTAAGTATCCCCCAAATGTATTAAGGAGACATCGCAGCAGATATCAGAAATATATTTAATATTTGCTCCTCCAATCTCACCGCAAATGCAGCTCCTATATCAGTTGGAACACCAAGCTCCTAATGGGAAGCTTATAGGCTACTGTATTGGGATGTTTTTTGGATAGGAATGCTCCGATCCCTCTGTGTGCCCCTTCACTGATGCATGCACCAGCCGATGACTGAGAATGTGCAGTAAGTCCACAAGGGATGCGGTCAATATACCAGCTGTCGGGATCCCGGCGTTCAGGAGACTGACGCCACAATCCCAACAGTCGCCATTTTACCGACAACTGGCATCCTGACACGCGCCTGGTATTACCACTCGGTTGGTGGAACCATACCACCAACTGAGTTGGAATAGAGCCTGTAGCAAGCGCAGCAAGCCCACGAGTGGACTCGATGCTGGGATTCCAGCAGACGGGATGCCGCTGTCAGTATAGTGACAGCCGTCAACCCGTCTGCCAGGATTTTGTATGTATCCCATCCACAGACGCCGATGCAGTAAGGAAAGTGATACAGGGGGTTACTCTCCCCCAGCAGCTGTGTAGCTGTCTGCTGTGAGTGCTGGCCTGTAGATGGGAAAGGAAGGGGTTACTCTCCACCAGCAGCTGTGTAGCTGTCTGCTGTGGGTGCTGGCCTGAAGATGGGAAAGGAAAGAGTTACTCTCTCCCAGCAGCTGTGTAGCTGTCTGCTGTGAGTGCTGGCCTGGAGATGGGAAAGGAAAGGGTTACTCTCCCCCAGCAGCTGTGTAGCTGTCTGCTGTGGGTGCTGGCCTGGAGACGTGAAAGGAAAGGGTTACTCTCCCCCAGCAGCTGTGTAGCTGTCTGCTGTGAGTGCTGGCCTGTAGATGGGAAAGGAAAGGGTTACTCTCTCCCAGCTGCTGTGTAGCTGTCTGCTGTGGGTGCTGGCCTATAGATGGGAAAGGAAATGGTTACTCTCCATCAGCATCTGTGTAGCTGTCTGCTGTGGGTGCTGGCCTGGAGTCAGGAAGGGAAAGGGTTACTCTCTCCCAGCAGCTGTGTACCTGTCTGCGGTGGGTGCTGGCCTGTAGATGGGAAAGGAAAGGGTTACTCTCTCCCAGCAGCTGTGTAGCTGTATTCTGGGGGTGCTGGCCTGGAGACAGGAAAGGAAAGGGTTACTCTCTCCCAGCAGCTGTGTAGCTGTCTGCTGTGGGTGCTGGCCTAGAGATGGGAAAGGAAAGGGTTACTCTCTCCCAGCAGCTGTGTAGCTGTCTGCTGTGGGTGCTGGCCTGGAGACAGGAAAGGGTTACTCTCTCCCAGCAGCTGTGTAGCTGTATTCGGGGGGTGCTGGCCTGGAGACAGGAAAGGAAAGGGTTACTCTCTCCCAGCAGCTGTGTAGCTGTCTGCTGTGAGTGCTGGCCTGTAGATGGGAAAGGAAAGGGTTACTCTCTCCCAGCAGCTGTGTAGCTGTATGCTGTGGGTGCTGGCCTGTAGACAGGAAAGGAAAGGGTTACTCTCCCCCAGCAGCTGTGTAGCTGTCTGCTGTGAGTGCTGGCCTAGAGATGGGAAAGGAAAGGGTTACTCTCTCCCAGCAGCTGTGTAGCTGTCTGCGGTGGGTGCTGGCCTGGAGACAGGAAAGGAAAGGGTTACTCTGCCTCAGCAGCTGTGTAAGGCATTAGTTGTATATGTGAAGTGTCAGCATCCAGCTGCAGCTCCTCAGAGCGACCGTTCAGCAGTTAATATACCCTCTGAGTGACATGCTGCTGCTTAGAGCGGTAGATGGTTCAGTCCCAGTGATGGACAGACTGAACCTGGACATGAACCCCCGCCATGGATTTTATTGCTGCTGCAGCATGTACAGATTGTCCCTTTGTGTTTCTGTTGTGCACCTATAAGCCTGACACAACGTGTGCTGTTTAATGCACAGAATATTGCACTATACGATGTTCCATCTCCCCGGCACCGCTACTGACACCCGTAGAACAATGACCTCATCTTCCTGCTCCATCCAGGGCCGGAGCTTCCACTAGGCAGCTTTAGGCAGCTGCCTAGGGGCGCCGGAACCTGAGGGGGCGGCCTGCTAAAGCTGCCTGGAAAAAGTAGCGTGGTCCTACCTCTCACAGCCGCCGCAATCCCCCCGGCACTCATATCTTACAGTAGCCGCAACTGCCAAGCTCCCGTATTGCAGCCTCCAGCTCTGTCTTCACCTGGCACAGGCAGTAACTTTCACAGCTCCTGATGTCCTGGCTGGGGTTGTGCTGCTCTTCATTCCAGGCTCTTTCACAGACCACTCTGCATCGCAGCTTGCAGGTAAGGTGGCTGTACAGTGCACTTTCTGCATTTGATAAGGAAAGAGGGGGAGAGCAGCAGTCTGGGGGGGGGGGGGGGGGGATGCACACAGATGGTGGGGGAGATAGAACAGCAGACATTTAACAGAGTGTAGGGGGGTGAGAGTAGCAGGCACCCATACAGACTGGGGAGATGGGGAGAAGAGAGCAGCCATGCAACAGACTGGGGGTAGGGGAGAGCAGCTGCATGCCTTTCACCTGAAGGGCGGGTAGGGGGAAGGGGCAGTAGGCAGAAATTTTGCCTAGGGTGCCGAGAAACCTTGCACCGGCCCTGGCTCCATCCCCTCTGTTGATTAGCCAGCTGTACTAATTGATTATGATGACGCATACATGTTGACAGTTTCAATGTTAAAACAGCCGTGTCGACACCTAATTGTAACTTTAATCCTAACATTTCTGTTGTCAACATTTTTGACTTTCAGCGTGTTATGTGACATTTTAACTGTGTCGACATTTCTCAGGTGTCAACATTATAACATTTCACATTATGGGGTCGACCTTTTGACCGTTGACACTGTGATTGTAGACATTACGACTACATCCCCCCAGCTGATGCAATGTGTCCTATTTAAGACCTATAACATTAAAGCCCAGCAAACTGGCTTTGGCTTGCAACCATCAAGCCTATGTTTAATTCATACTTGCCTACTTTTGAAAAGTAGTTTCAGGGAGATTGTAGATGTTAGCAGAATGGCCCTCATTCCGAGTTGTTCGCTCGGTAAATTTCATCGCATCGCAGCGATTTTCCGCTTAGTGCGCATGCGCAATGTCCGCACTGCGACTGCGCCAAGTAAATTTGCTAAGAAGTTTGGATTTTTACTCACGGCTTTTTCTTCGCTCAGGCGTTCGTAGTGTGATTGACAGGAAATGGGTGTTTCTGGGCGGAAACAGGCCGTTTTATGGGCGTGTGGGAAAAAACGCTACCGTTTCCGGAAAAAACGCGGGAGTGGCTGGAGAAACGGAGGAGTGTCTTGGCGAACGCTGGGTGTGTTTGTGACGTCAAACCAGGAACGACAAGCACTGAACTGATCGCAGATGCCGAGTAAGTCTGAAGCTACTCTGAAACTGCTAAGAAGTGTGTATTCGCAAAATTGCGAATACGTCGTTCGCAATTTTAAGATGCTAAGATTCACTCCCAGTAGGCGGCGGCTTAGCGTGAGCAACTCTGCTAAAATCGCCTTGCGAGCGAACAACTCGGAATGACCTCCAATGTGTGGCACGCCACTGATTGGGCGTGTCATGTTCCACCCAAGGGGCGTGTCTATTTCCACTCAGGGGTGTGTCCTGCAGTGGCAGGTGAAAACTAAATTACGAAGAGCAACATACCATCAGAGCAGGTATGTGTATGTGTAGCATACTGCCAGAAGTTGTACAGTCGAAGATGGGAATCATGTATCATGTGATATTTCAGGGCCGGCTCCATGCCTACTAGCACCCTGAGTGAAAAAATTTCGAACCCCCCCCCTGCTCCTGGAAAAGGGGGCGTGTCCGCGCAACTTCATATTATCAACCAATAAATAAATATATTTTCACACCCCCTCTGCACACACAATTAGCAGCCTTACACATAACAGCAACAGTAGTGTCCCTTACACATAATGTCTCCAGTACAGTGCCAGATAGACATGACATGCCTCCCAGCAGTGCCAGATACACATGATATACCCCCCAGCTGTGCCAGATACACATGATATGCCCCCCAGCAGTGCCAAATACACATGATGTGTCCCCCAGCAGTTCCAGATACACATGATGTGCCCCCCAGCAGTGCCAGAAACACATGATATGTCCTCCAGCAGTGCCAGATACACATGATAGGCCCCCAGCAGTTCCAGATACACATGATGTGCCCCCCAGCAGTGCCAGATACACATGAAATGCCCCCAGCAGTGCCAGATACACATGTCCCCACAGTGCCAGATACATATATGCCCCACAGTGCCAGATACATATTTGCCCCACAGTGCCAGATAAATATATGCCCCCAGTGCCAGATACACATGTTCCCAGAGACAGATATTCCCCCAATGCCAGATACACATGTCCCCACAGTGCCAGATACATATATGCCCCACAGTGCCAGATAAATATATGCCCCCAGTGCCAGATACACATGTCCCCACAGTGCCAGATACACATGTCCCCACTGTGCCCCTTCACCTCCCAAAGTGCTGCTCACCGGTAACCACACTCCATGCTGCTGCTAACTGTTTTTGTTGAGGGTAGGGAGGAGAGCGCAGCGTGCGTCTCTCCTGCCATTCAGTCTCCGGCGGGTGACAGCGGTGTCTAACTCTAATTAGGTGCCGGTCCGTGAGCCAATCAAAGATCGCGGTTCGGCAACCAATCAGGAGCCTTAGCTGCCGGTGCGCAAGCTCTGATTGGCTCATGGGCTGGCGCAGCTTACATGGAGGCTGCTGTGGGATACAGTGGGAGGCAGGCTGCTGGACGGACACTGCTGCAGGGACCTGGCTCCAATATGGCGGTGAGAGCTTCAGTTGCAGTTTTGCTAAATTAGCAACACTGCAACTGGCTAGAATCGCATGCTGGGGGCCGCGCAGCACAGGGCAATGCCACCGAGCATGCTAATGGCAGCCAGCTAGTCGGCCCATCACCATTTTCTTTGTTGCAGCGTATGATGTCACGCGGCCTCCCCTAAAACAGCCCTGGCCTGTCCCAGCACCCGCTGGTTAATCTTAGACCCAGATTGGGGTAATGGAGGTGTGAGGTTTGGTGCCTCTGGACTGGCTGAGCTGGATGGCCTTAGTGTGGCATACCTTTACATTCTACTAACACTTTTCACTTATTAATTTTTTAACACTATTTCTCTATTGTAATTGCATTTCATTTTTGTATCACTTTCTCTATAGCTTCGGCTTCCTAAATACTAATTTATAACACTATAGTTTTTACACTGGTATGCTACGCTGGGCTTTCTGGCTTATGCTGGTGTTTTGGGGTGCCACACCCTGCACCTAGATATAGCGCTAGGGACCCCAA
Source organism: Pseudophryne corroboree (assembly GCF_028390025.1). Classification (NCBI taxonomy): domain Eukaryota; kingdom Metazoa; phylum Chordata; class Amphibia; order Anura; family Myobatrachidae; genus Pseudophryne; species Pseudophryne corroboree. The sequence continues at coordinate 44,851,241 of NC_086454.1, read as the reverse complement.
ATATACAAAGACGCCTTGATGCGGCTTTGGGGCTTATTCACACATTTGCGCAAATATGTGTAACGAAGATCTCTGAATTCTATTATTATGTGGAATTTATATCTGGTTACGGTTATCATTCAGGGTGCTGGGGGAAACAAATGCCTTTTTTTCTTGCTTAGAAATACCCCTCCCTTTCGAGCACCTGAATGATATCACTAAGCTAATTGAGCATCTACCAATATATATGCCAGCACCCGCAATGCCAGTTCGCCGCCCACAACTACACTCAATCAGGCTGAGGCGTCCACATTACTGAGAAGCAATCGCATCTCCCTGCTTGCGCACATGCAGAATGGGCCCTGCGATGGAAACCAGGAAGATGCGATCGCATCTCAGGTGCAGTGGCTATTGATAAGGCCCTATATACACAAAAAGAGTTACAGTATGCTAAAAATTATATATATATATATTTTATTAATTCATATGGAAAACTCGGTATCTGTTCAGATGGTCGACAGTGTTAAGGTCGACAGTCATTAGGTCAACCACTATTGGTGACACATGACAGGTCGACACATGAAAAGGCTTTTTTTTTTACAAAAAAAAAAAATATTAGATAAATATTAGATTTTTTACTTTTTCATACTTTATCATCCACGTAATGTGTAAAAAGGGGGCCTGGCTGCCGCAATGTGTAAAAATGGGGACTGGCTGCCGTAATGTGTAAAAAGGGGGAATCTGCCTGCCGCAATGTGTAAAAATGGGGACTGGCTGCCGTAATGTGTAAAAAGGGGGACTGTCTGCCGCAATGTGTAAAAATGGGGACTGGCTGCCGCAATGTGTAAAAAGGGGGACTGGCTGCCGTAATGTGTAAAAAGGGGGACTGGCTGCCGCAATGTGTATAAAGGGGGACACCATCTGCCGTAATGTGTAAAAACGGGGATGCTGTCTGCTGTAATGTGTAAAAAGGGGACGCTGTCTGCCGTAATGTTAAAAAAGGGGACGCTGTCTGCTGTAATGTGTAAAAAAGGGGACGCTGTCTGCCGTAATGTTAAAAAAGGGGACGCTGTCTGCTGTAATGTGTAAAAAGGGGACGCTGTCTGCCGTAATGTTAAAAAAGGGGACGCTGTCTGCTGTAATGTGTAAAAAAGGGGACGCTGTCTGCCGCAATGTGTAAAAAGGGGGACTGGCTGCCACAATGTGTAAAAAGGGGGACTGTCTGCTGTAATGTGTAAAAAGGGGGACGCTGTCTGCCGTAATGTGTAAAAGGGGCTCTACCTGGTGTAGTGGCGCTACTGTGCAGCGTAATTTGAATAATGGAGACTACTGTGCACCGTAGTATGAATTGCTATTATTTTGTGGCCACGCCCCTTCTCCATGAAGCCACGCCCCTATATATTTTTTGCGCGCCTTGTCAGTGATGATGATCGCAGCACATAATAATGTAATTGGTGCTGCCAAAGGCGGCTTGACCAAGTGTCGAACTGAGGAGAGTACAGGGTATGGTGCCTGCTCTCACAGACAGCGCAGTCGTTGCTGTGTCCCCACTGTTGGAAATCCTGGGTTTTGGGGTTGCGAGTTTTGGATCTGTATTTGTTTTGGATCTTTTTTTTTTAAATCATAAAAACAGCTAAAATCACCGAATTTGGGCCTGTTTTTGTTCCTACAGTATGAATAACCTCAATAACATTAATTTTCACTCATTTCCAGTCAATTTTGGCCACATCACAATATTGTTTTCATCCAGCGTCTGATCTTGCAGGGTTTGAATTCTATATAGGGGAGCCGCATCCGGGACTTGGCGCAATTGCACTCCCTTTGTCACGATGTCTGCAATAAAGTGGAAATATGTTGAATTAATACAAAAATCTGTTGTGTATTATGGTCAGAAACATTTACATGGTACTACATAGCTTGCGTAAAGCTGGATGGAGCGGTTACCTTCTCCAGGTCGAACATGACTTTCAGGAACTGATCCTACATTGAGGCTGAAAATAATCTGTACAGATGAATACAGCATCTAAAAAATATATATTGTATAATATATATTTTTCATTGTTTGTACTGTGGTCAAAATTGCCTGGAAATGTTATTGAGGTTAATAATACTCTAGGAACAAAAAAAAAGACCACATCGTGATTTTAGCTGTTTTTGTAAAATATTATTTAAAAATGGTCTGACACAGAACTTTATAAAAAAAAATGAGATATGGGGCCCAAGGGAGGTAGAGTATGTATGTAGTAGAAGGAAGGATTGATTAGTAATTTCATTTAATTTGTTTTAATTTGAAAAATTTCAAGTAATCATTGGGGGCATTGGTGACGGCCTTTATGCATAGACAACAATTTTTATTGGTTATATTATTGCATTAATCTGACTTTTACTAATCCGACTTTTACTTTTTCTTTGATTTTACATGCCCTGAATTAAGCCGTCTATGCCTCTCCTCTCAATTTTTTGTCCTCCATATCTTTCAACAAACACGAACCAAGTGGGGTACAGCAGCACACACCACAATTTGTATAAAAAATGTACCACCTATAGTGTCGCACAATACGTGTATGAGTAGGAAATAAAATATATTACTGTGGTACCACCTTCACCCATAGCGTCACACAATACATGTATGAGTATGAAATAATAATATACTGTGGTCTGACCGGCAGTGTCACGGTACTTCTGAAAATAAAATACAAATTGTATAGTACACTGGGGTACAGCACAAACAAACAAAAATATATATTTTTTGATAATTATATTTTTAGGCTTTTTGTTTTTAGTTTCTTTTTTATTTTAATTTTACAGTGGGGCAGAGCCCCTGGATGGACAGACAGATCACCCCTTTCAGACACAGCAGACAGGGCACCCCTGGATCTCCTGACCGCCGGTCACGCATACCACACCCGCTGTATGTGTGCAGTAGTATTAATGACTCTGTGTTAATGGGAACACGCTGTCTGTGCAGTAGTATTAATGACGATGTATTAATGGGAACACGCTGTCTGTGCAGTAGTATTAATGACGATGTATTAGCGGGAACACGCTGTCTGTGCAGTAGTATTAATGACGATGTATTAGCGGGAACACGCTGTCTGTGCAGTAGTATTAATGACGATGTATTAGCAGGAACACGCTGTCTGGGCAGTAGTATTAATGACAATGTATTAGCAGGAACACGCTGTCTGTGCAGTAGTATTAATGACAATGTATTAATGGGAACACGCTGTCTGTGCAGTAGTATTAATGACGATGTATTAGCGGGAACACGCTGTCTGTGCAGTAGAATTAATGACGATGTATTAGCGGGAACACGCTGTCTGTGCAGTAGTATTAATGACGATGTATTAGCGGGAACACGCTGTCTGTGCAGTAGTATTAATGACGATGTATTAATGGGAACACGCTGTCTGTGCAGTAATATTAATGACGATGTATTAGCGGGAACACGTTGTCTGTGCAGTAGTATTAATGACGATGTATTAGCGGGAACACGCTGTCTGTGCAGTAGTATTAATGACGATGTGTTAGCGGGAACACGCTGTCTGTGCAGTAGTATTAATGACGATGTATTAGCGGGAACACGCTGTCTGTGCAGTAGTATTAATGACGATCTATTAATGGGAACACGTTGTCTGTGCAGCAGTATTAATGACGATGTATTAGCAGAAACACACTGTCTGTGCAGCAGTATTTAATGCCTATGTATTAGCGGGAACACGTTGTCTGTGCAGAAGTATTAATGACGATGTATTAGCGGAACACGCTGTCTGTGCAGTAGTATTAATGACGATGTATTTGCGGAACACGCTGTCTGTACAGTAGTATTAATGACGATGTATTAGCAGGAACACGCTGTCTGTGCAGTAGTATTAATGACGATGTATTAGCGGGAACACGCTGTCTGTACAGTAGTATTTATGACGATGTATTAATGGGAACACGCTGTCTGTGCAGTAGTATTAATGGTGATGTATTAGCGGGAACACGCTGTCTGTGCAGTTGTATTAATGACGATGTATTAGTGGGAACACGCTGTCTGTGCAGTAGTATTAATGACAATGTATTAGCGGGAACACGCTGTCTGTGCAGTAATATTAATGGCGATGTACAGGCCGCAGTGCGCGCCCCCCCCCCCCCCCCCCCATCCCTCCTTCCCTCCCCTCTCCTCTCTGTCACTGCGGAGGCACAGCAGTTTTCAGCAGCCTACCCTTCCCATCAGTGCTTGATTCACAGGGCACCAATGCAGGAGGAGCCAGCCAGAAGAGGAGCTGTGACAGCGTTGTAGTGTAGCAGCCTGCAGCACCACAGGCACACATAGGAGCAGAGGCCCAGCTAAGTCTCAGGTAAATTCTGCTGCAGATACCCGGGGAAAGGGGGGGGGGGGGGGATGAGAGGAGAGAGATAAAGCGTCATACACATTTTTTATGGGAGGAGTGACATATTAATATATGCTGGGGGGTAATGTCATATTAATGTGTTTTGGGGGGTAGTGTCATGTTATTGTGTGCTGGAAAGGGGGGTAGTGTCATATTACTGTAAGCTGGAGGTAATGTCATATTAATGAGTGGAGGGGGAGGTTGTATTATATTTGTTTTGGGGGGTAGTGTCATATTACATACCCCCCAACATTTTACACATAAAAATCGGTACACATTAGAAAAGGGGTGTGGCCACAGGTAAAGGGGGCGTGGTAATGCCCCTTTTCCTATACTTTCAATGAAAGTTTGGAGAGCCAAAAATCGGTACAGACCATAAAAAAAGGTGTGCTGGGGAGTTGCATATTAACAGAGGGGGGGGGGGGGGGATAAAGTGTCATATTCACGTGTTTTTTGGGGGGAGGAGTGACATTATTATGTGCTGGGAGGTAATGTCATATTAATGTGTTTTGGGGGGTAGTGTTGTGTTATTGTGTGCTGGAAAGGGGGGTAATGTCATATAAATGTGTTTTTTTTTTGGGGGGGGGGTTGTATTATATTGGTTTTGGGGGGGTAGTGTCATATTAATGTGTGCTGGGGAGTTGCATATTAACAGTACGTGCTGCATGCTCAGTTTTCTGCTTTGAAACCCCAGTGGTGTGAGGGGGAAACAGGGAAATACTCACCTGCTCCACTGTCATCTGTTCCCAGCTGCTGCATCCTCTGACCAGAGTCGTCACTGGGTGTGGTAAGTATACCTACCTTCTTCTATCAGGATTCTACCTTCTCCTATCAGGATTCTGAACATCGGGATGCCGCAATCAGTATTCTGACTGCCGGAAAATCGGACCAAACCCGGATCCTCATCTATGACAGGAGGCGGGTGATTGCAAGTGAATGTCACACTGCAGCACCTGGCTCCTGTCACTAGCATTATGGTGTCACCCCATCAGAGAGTGACACCAGGGTGTGGGCTGAACCCCCAGCTCTCTGATGCCATTGCCCCTGACCACTGGACCAGCTCCTGCATGAAGAAAGAAGCCGGCCAGAGAAGGTAAGCGTAGTGTGTGTAGGAAGAGAGGTGTAGGGTAGCTGCAATGTAGTGTATGGGGTGCACTGTAGCAGTGGTAGTGTAGTTTGTGCAGGGACGGGGGTGTAGGGTGGCAGCTGTAGTGTAATGTGTGGGGAGAGGGGTGCAGGGTAGCAGCGGTAGTATAATAAAGGTTTATGCAGGGCTACGGCGATAGTGTAGTGTGTGGGGAGGGGGGTTCAGGATAGCCTCTGCAATGTAGTGTACGTGGAGAGGTTACAGGGGTAGTATGTACCCGTCCTGTGCCCGGCCTGTACTTGGAAGATCTCTCTGCTATGCTGCAGAAGAAGAGAACTGGAGGAGTCACAGAGCCGGCCCTAACCAATATGATGCCCTAGGCAAGATTTTAGCTGGTGCCCCCTAGCACCGCTGCTAGTTCTGCAGGAGATGCCTGGCATGAGTCAGCTGGCAGCTCTGCTAACGTTGGGCGCCTTTTCTTTATGAAAATGCATCGTATTTGCATCACTGTGTAGCTAAGATGCAGAAGCAGCTTCTGCTGATTAAAATTATATGCAGCATGCCTATATTCTGTGTGTGACTGCGGCTGTATCTGCATACGAAATGCTATATTACAGTGATTTCCAGGAATACACGCAACGTAGCATTTCGTATGCAGATACAGCCACAGTCACACACAGAATATAGGCATGCCGCATATCATTTTAATCAGCAGAAGCTGCTGGTGCCCCTAAGCATACCAAATGCCCTAGGCATTTGCCTAGTTTGCCTATGCCTAAGGCCGGCGCTGGGAGGAGAGGCAGCACTGTGGAACGTGAGTAGTTAAGACTAATTAAACTAATTGGAAAATTCCAACTGGCTAATTAGTCATAAGGGGAGGGGCGAGTGCTGCATCAGTTCAGAGTAATTCCAAACATTTTTCCTAACGATATATGGAATTTAGGAAAAACTGGTAGTGCTCTGGGATTGCAGGATAATAAAAACTCCCGCTGCTCAAAAATGAAAAAACTCTGCACCCATCTGAATAGCAAAAATCTCGGAATGAGGGCCAGTGACTGGTAATGCCGCAATGTTTGTAAACCTTGCCATGTCCTACAACGATTTGTAATGTAAGTCACTTTTTCTTTTTCTGTTCATGCTATTCCTGTTTATTAACTTTGTTAGTTTGTGTGAGCCTCTTGTTGATGATAATAATAAAGGATACTGAAGTATTTGTAGCAATTGACCAATGTTTTCAGGAGTTATATGGCCCTGGTAGCTGACGCCATCTTTAGATAGCACTATTGTAGCCTGTGGGCTACATTTCACACAATTTACCAGGAGAGGGATTTGTAGGATCTGCTGCTCCCCTCCTCCTGCTCCGAATCTGGCTGTTTCCAGTGGGTGGTTAATGAGAAGCTCTGACGTTTTGTCCTAGGCCAGTAGATATGGAGGGCATTAAAATAAGAATTTACTTACCGATAATTCTATTTCTCATAGTCCGTAGTGGATGCTGGGGACTCCGTAAGGACCATGGGGAATAGCGGCTCCACAGGAGACTGGGCACATCTAAAGAAAGCTTTAGGACTATCTGGTGTGCACTGGCTCCTCCCCCTATGACCTTCCTCCAAGCCTCAGTTAGGATACTGTGCCCGGACGAGCGTACACAATAAGGAAGGATTTTGAATCCCGGGTAAGACTCTTACCAGCCACACCAATCACACCGTACAACTTGTGATCTGAACCCAGTTAACAGCATGATAACAGAAGGAGCCTCTGAAAAGATGGCTCACAACAACAATAACCCGATTTTTGTAACAATAACTATGTACAAGTAATGCAGACAATCCGCACTTGGGATGGGCGCCCAGCATCCACTACGGACTATGAGAAATAGAATTATCGGTAAGTAAATTCTTATTTTCTCTGACGTCCTAAGTGGATGCTGGGGACTCCGTCAGGACCATGGGGATTATACCAAAGCTCCCAAACGGGCGGGAGAGTGCGGATGACTCTGCAGCACCGAATGAGAGAACTCCAGGTCCTCCTCAGCCAGGATATCAATTTTGTAGAATTTTACAAACGTATTTGCTCCTGACCAAGTAGCTGCTCGGCAAAGTTGTAAAGCCGAGACCCCTCGGGCAGCCGCCCAAGATGAGCCCACCTTCCTTGTGGAGTGGGCATTTACAGATTTTTGGCTGTGGCAGGCCTGCCACAGAATGTGCAAGCTGAATTGTACTACAAATCCAACGAGCAATAGTCTGCTTAGAAGCAGGAGCACCCAGCTTGTTGGGTGCATACAGGATAAACAGCGAGTCAGATTTCCTGACTCCAGCCCTCCTGGAAACATATATTTTCAGGGAAGAAAACAAATTTACACCCACAAGAAAATGCGCTAACCAGCTGCAGGTCAATGGACTTTCAAGGATAGGGTGTTACCCACACCCAAAAAGAAGATATTGTAAAACAGGAAAGATTTTCCCCGAAAGTCCTCTTTCCTGCGCTCAACCCTTTAATGCAAAAAGGCAATGAAGTCTCTACTTATCTTAGACTTGAGGTTCCCTTTAATTTTCTCTGCTCCTCGTACTCATATGTACAAATTTTTTAGCGATGGTACATGAAAAAAAGAGATCAGAGATACAATCTAGTGTAGTATGTTCATAAATTTCAAGGATAAAAAAAACTTTCAATGTGAATCATATAGTCCAGAAACGTATATAATAAAAATATAATGTTATTTATTGCCGAAAAAAAAGTTCCTCATCACATGAAGAAGCAGTAAAATTCATTACACATCCAAGACATATGAGGGTGGCTTCCTACCAGATCTTGGATTTTTAGAAGTGCGTCAAAGCAAAAGTGCTGTGTAGATGTTTAATGTCCCCGGGGACGAAACAGCTCCAAGCCGTGGGCACCTCGTCTTCTCCTCGTCTGGTCAATCAGCCACCGGTCGTCACAATCATCCAACGCGTTTCGATCAATCCGTTGATCTTTTTCAAGGCATATGCTGTCTGTCCCTCTTCCCAGATATTTATACCCCTGTGTGTTTGTGATCCTAAATACTGGGAGGAGCCACTCTCATTTACAATTAAATCCATATACATACATTATATTAATCTTTTGTCTAATCTAACAGTCAGATTCTATTCTGATCAGTACAATGTATCTATCATATAAAAATCGCATTAGCAAGTGCTTTATTTCATTTAAAAAACATAAAAAACTATAAATTGCCGTGACCGGAAGTGCCCTGTGCACTTCCGTTTCTTCCCCTCATTTCCCCTCTCAAAAGGTTCCATATTCTAATGGGGAACGGATCCTCTGGTGCAACTTCCGGTTGTCTCTGCTGTATGACTGAGACTCCCGGTCACGTGATCAGGCCGGATGTTCCTCGGCGGCCATTTTTGTAGTCCAAACAGTGATTTCGATTCTACCAGCTTTGCTCTTTGTCTGAAAACTGATAGTGCATAAAATATAAGTTTCCTGTACACATATATGTAAAAAACGGCTCCATATATATATATATATCAATTCCATTATTAGACTTATTATCCTTACGGCGGATTCTCCCGATCACGTGATTATAACGGAAGTTCCACCGCGGCCATTTTGGTAGAGACTTTATATATTTTCAGGGCCCTGACAACGTCTAGCAACTTGGAGTCCTCCAAGTCCCTAGTAGCCGCAGGCACCACAAATAGGTTGGTTCAGGTGAAACGCTGAGACCACCTTAGGGAGAAACTGAGGACGAGTCCTCAATTCCGCCCTGTCCGAATGGAACATCAGATAAGGGCTTTTTTCAGGATAAAGCCGCCAATTCTGACACGCGCCTGGCCCAGGCCAGGGCCAACAGCATGACCACTTTCCATGTGAGATATTTTAACTCCACAGATTTAAGTGGTTCAAACCAATGTGACTTTTGGAACCCAAAACTACATTGAGATCCCAAAGTGCCACTGGAGGCACAAAAGGAGGCTGTATATGCAGTACCCCTTTTACAAACGTCTGAACTTCAGGGACTGAAGCTAGTTCTTTTTGGAAGAAAATTGACAGGGCCGAAATTTGAACCTTAATGGACCCCAATTTCAGGCCCATAGACGCTCCTGTTTGCAGGAAATGTAGGAATCGACCCCGTTGAATTTCCACCGTCGGGCCTTACTGGCCTCGCACCACGCAACATATTTTCGCCAATTGCGGTGATAATGTTTTTGCGGTTACATCCTTCCTGGCTTTGATCAGGATAGGGATGACTTCATCCGGAATGCCTTTTTTTTTCTTTCAGGATCCGGCGTTCAACCGCCATGCCGTCAAACGCAGCCGCGGTAAGTCTTGGAACAGACAGGGTCCTTGCTGGAGCAGGTCCCTTCTTAGAGGTAGAGGCCACGGATCCTCCGTGAGCATCTCTTGAAGTTCCGGTTACCAAATCCTTCTTGGCCAATCCGGAGCCACGAATATAGTGCTTACTCCTCTCCATCTTATCAATCTCAGTACCTTGGGTATGAGAGGCAGAGGAGGGAACACATACCCTGACTGGTACACCCACGGTGTTACCAGAGCGTCTACAGCTATTGCCTGAGGGTCCCTGGACCTGGCGCAATACCTGTCGAGTTTTTCCCAACGGTTTATAATCATGTGGAAGACTTCTGGGTGAAGTCCCCACTCTCCCGGGTGGAGGTCGTGCTGAGGAAGTCTGCTTCCCAGTTGTCCACTCCCGGAATGAATACTGCTGACAGTGCTATCACATGATTTTCCGCCCAGCGAAGAATCCTTGCAGCTTCTGCCATTGCCCTCCTGCTTCTTGTGCCACCCTGTCTGTTTACGTGGGTGACTGCCGTGATGTTGTCCGACTGGATCAATACCGGCTGACCTTGAAGCAGAGGTCTTGCTAAGCTTAGAGCATTGTAAATGTCCCTTAGCTTCAGGATATTTATGTGAAGTGATGTCTCCAGGCTTGACCATAAGTCCTGGATATTCCTTCCCTGTGTGACTGCTCCCTAGCCTCGCAGGCTGGCATCCGTGGTTACCAGGACCCAGTCCTGAATGCCGAATCTGCGGCCCTCTAGAAGATGAGCACTCTGCAACCACCACAGGAGGGACACCCTTGTCCTTGGTGACAGGGTTATCCGCTGATGCATCTGAAGATGTGACCCGGACCATTTGTCCAGCAGGTCCCACTGGAAAGTTCTTGCGTGGAATCTGCCGAATGGGATTGCTTCGTAGGAAGCCACCATTTTACCCAGAACCCTTGTGCATTGATGCACTGAGACTTGGCTCGGTTTTAGGAGGTTCCTGACTAGCTCGGATAACTCCCTGGCTTTCTCCTCCGGGAGAAACACCTTTTTCTGGACTGTGTCCAGGATCATCCCTAGGAACAGAAGACAAGTCGTCGGAACCAGCTGCGATTTTGGAATATTGAGAATCCAACCGTGCTGCAGCAACACTACATGAGATAGTGCTACACCGACCTCCAACTGTTCCCTGGATCTTACCCTTATCAGGGAATCGTCCAAGTAAGGGATAACTAAAATTCCCTTCCTTTGAAGGAATATCATCATTTCGGCCATTACCTTGGTAAAGACCCGGGGTGCCGTGGACCATCCATACGGCAGCGTCTGAACTGATAGTGACAGTTCTGTACCATAAACCTGAAGTACCCTTGGTGAGAAGGGTAAATTTTGACATGAAGGTAAGCATCCTTGATGTCCCGAGACATCATGTAGTCCTTCTTCCAGGTTCGCAATCACTGCTCTGAGTGACTCAATCTTGAATTTGAACCTCTGTATGTAAGTGTTCAAAGATTTTAGATTTAGAATCGGTCTCACCGAGCCGTCCGGCTTCGGTACCACAACAGTGTGGAATAATACCCCGTTCCCTGTTGCAGGAGGGGTATCTTGGTTATCACCTGCTGGGAATACAGCTTGTGAATGGCTTCCAAAACTGTCTCCCTGTCAGAAGGAGTCATCGGTAAAGCCGACTTTAGGAAACGGCGAGGGGGAGACGTCTCGAATTCTAATTTGTACCCCTGAGATATCACGGAAGGATCCAGGGGTCTACTTGCGAGTGAGCCCACTGCGCGCTGAAATTCATTGAGACGGGCCCCCCACCGTGCCTGATTCTGCTTGTAAAGCCCCAGCGTATACTGAGGGCTTGGCAGAGGCGGGAGAGGGCTTCTGTTCCTGGGAACTGGCTGATTTCTGCAGCCTTTTTCCTCTCCCTCTGTCACGGGGCAGAAATGAGGAACCTTTTGCCCGCTTATCCACGAAAAGACTGCGCCTGATAATACGGCGTCTTCTCATGTTGAGAGGCGACCTGGGGTACAAACGTGGATTTCCCAGCTGTTGCCGTGGCCACCAGGTCTGAAAGACCGACCCCAAATAACTCCTCCCCTTAATAAGACAATACTTCCAAATGCCGTTTGGAATACGCATCACCTGACCACTGACGTGTCCATAACCCTCTACTGGTAGAAATGGACAACGCACTTAGACTTGATGCCAGTCGACAAATATTCCGCTGTGCATCACGCATATATAGAAATGCATCTTTCAAATGCTCTATAGGCAAAAATATACTGTCCCTATCTAGGGTATCAATATTTTCAGTCAGGGAATCCGACCACGCCAACCCAGCACTGCACATCCAGGCTGAGGCGATTGCTGGTCGCAGTATAACACCAGTATGTGTGTAAATACATTTTAGGATACCCTCCTGCTTTCTATCAGCAGGATCCTTAAGGGCGGCCATCTCAGGAGAGGGTAGAGCCCTTACAAGCGTGTGAGCGCTTTATCCCCCCTAGGGGGTGTTTCCCAACGCACCCTAACCTCTGGCGGGAAAGGATATAATGCCAATAACATTTTAGAAATTATCAGTTGTTATCGGGGGAAACCCACGCATCATCACACACCTCATTTAATTTCTCAGATTCAGGAAAACTACAGGTAGTTTTTCCTCACCGAACATAATACTAGAGATGAGCGGGTTCGGTTTCTCTGAATCCGAACCCGCACGAACTTCATGTTTTTTTTCACGGGTCCGAGCGACTCGGATCTTCCCGCCTTGCTCGGTTAACCCGAGCGCGCCCGAACGTCATCATGACGCTGTCGGATTCTCGCGAGACTCGGATTCTATATAAGGAGCCGCGCGTCGCCGCCATTTTCACACGTGCATTGAGATTGATAGGGAGAGGACGTGGCTGGCGTCCTCTCCATTTAGATTAGGAGAGAGAGAGAGATATTGACCTGAGGCTGATACTGTAGAAGAGAGTGCAGAGTTTAGTGACTGACCACAGTGACCACCAGCAGTGCAGTTGTTTTATTTAATATATCCGTTCTCTGCCTGAAAAAAACGGTCACACAGTGACTCAGTCACATACCATATCTGTGTGCACTGCTCAGCCCAGTGTGCTGCATGCCTGCATCATCTATGTATATATTATATATCTGACTGTGCTCAGCTCACACAGCTTATAATTGTGGGGGAGACTGGGGAGCACTGCAGTGCCAGTTATAGGTTATAGCAGTAGCCAAGAGTACAAGACAGTCACATACCATATCTGTGTGCACTGCTCAGCCCAGTGTGCTGCATCATCTATGTATATATTATATATCTGACTGTGCTCAGCTCACACAGCTTATAATTGTGGGGGAGACTGGGGAGCACTGCAGTGCCAGTTATAGGTTATAGCAGGAGCCAGGAGTACATATTATATTAAAATTAAACAGTGCACACTTTTGCTGCAGGAGTGCCACTGCCAGTGTGACTGACCAGTGACCTGACCACACTGACCACCAGTATAGTTAGTAGTATACTATATTGTGATTGCCTGAAAAAGTTAAACACTCGTCGTGTGACTTCACTTGTGTGGTGTTTTTTTTTTTATTCTATAAAAAACTCATTCTGCTGACAGACAGTGTCCAGCAGGTCCGTCATTATATAATATATATACCTGTCCGGCTGCAGTAGTGATATATATATATTTTTTATATCATTATTTATCATCCAGTCGCAGCAGACACAGTACGGTAGTTCACGGCTGTAGCTACCTCTGTGTCGGCACTCGGCAGTCCATCCATAATTGTATACCACCTACCCGTGGTTTTTTTTTCTTTCTTCTTTATACATACATACTACTACATCTCTTTATCAACCAGTCTATATTAGCAGCAGACACAGTACAGTACGGTAGTTCACGGCTGTGGCTACCTCTGTGTCGGCAATCGGCAGTCCGTCCATAATTGTATACCACCTAACCGTGGTTTTTTTTTCTTTCTTCTTTATACATACATACTACGACATCTCTTTATCAACCAGTCTATATTAGCAGCAGACACAGTACAGTACGGTAGTTCACGGCTGTGGCTACCTCTGTGTCGGCACTCGGCAGTCCGTCCATAATTGTATACCACCTAACCGTGGTTTTTTTTTCTTTCTTCTTCATACATACATACTACGACATCTCTTTATCAACCAGTCTATATTAGCAGCAGACACAGTACGGTAGTTCACGGCTGTAGCTACCTCTGTGTCGGCACTCGGCAGCCCGTCCATAATTGTATACTAGTATCCATCCATCTCCATTGTTTACCTGAGGTGCCTTTTAGTTGTGCCTATTAAAATATGGAGAACAAAAATGTTGAGGTTCCAAAATTAGGGAAAGATCAAGATCCACTTCCACCTCGTGCTGAAGCTGCTGCCACTAGTCATGGCCGAGACGATGAAATGCCAGCAACGTCGTCTGCCAAGGCCGATGCCCAATGTCATAGTACAGAGCATGTCAAATCCAAAACACCAAATATCAGTAAAAAAAGGACTCCAAAACCTAAAATAAAATTGTCGGAGGAGAAGCGTAAACTTGCCAATATGCCATTTACCACACGGAGTGGCAAGGAACGGCTGAGGCCCTGGCCTATGTTCATGGCTAGTGGTTCAGCTTCACATGAGGATGGAGGCACTCAGCCTCTCGCTAGAAAAATGAAAAGACTCAAGCTGGCAAAAGCAGTAGCACCGCAAAGAACTGTGCGTTCTTCGAAATCCCAAATCCACAAGGAGAGTCCAATTGTGTCGGTTGCGATGCCTGACCTTCCCAACACTGGACGTGAAGAGCATGCGCCTTCCACCATTTGCACGCCCCCTGCAAGTGCTGGAAGGAGCACCCGCAGTCCAGTTCCTGATAGTCAGATTGAAGATGTCAGTGTTGAAGTACACCAGGATGAGGAGGATATGGGTGTTGCTGGCGCTGGGGAGGAAATTGACCAGGAGGATTCTGATGGTGAGGTGGTTTGTTTAAGTCAGGCACCCGGGGAGACACCTGTTGTCCGTGGGAGGAATAGGGCCGTTGACATGCCTGGTGAAAATACCAAAAAAATCAGCTCTTCGGTGTGGAAGTATTTCACCAGAAATGCGGACAACAGGTGTCAAGCCGTGTGTTGCCTTTGTCAAGCTGTAATAAGTAGGGGTAAGGACGTTAACCACCTCGGAACATCCTCCCTTATACGTCACCTGCAGCGCATTCATAATAAGTCAGTGACAAGTTCAAAAACTTGGGCCGACAGCAGAAGCAGTCCACTGACCAGTAAATCCCTTCCTCTTGTAACCAAGCTCACGCAAACCACCCCACCAACTCCCTCAGTGTCAATTTCCTCCTTCCCCAGGAATGCCAATAGTCCTGCAGGCCATGTCACTGGCAATTCTGACGAGTCCTCTCCTGCCTGGGATTCCTCCGATGCATCCTTGCGTGTAACGCCTACTGCTGCTGGCGCTGCTGTTGTTGCTGCTGGGAGTCGATGGTCATCCCAGAGGGGAAGTCGTAAGCCCACTTGTACTACTTCCAGTAAGCAATTGACTGTCCAACAGTCCTTTGCGAGGAAGATGAAATATCACAGCAGTCATCCTGTTGCAAAGCGGATAACTGAGTCCTTGACAACTATGTTGGTGTTAGACGTGCGTCCGGTATCCGCCGTTAGTTCACAGGGAACTAGACAATTTATTGAGGCAGTGTGCCCCCGTTACCAAATACCATCTAGGTTCCACTTCTGTAGGCAGGCGATACCGAGAATGTACACGGACGTCAGAAAAAGACTCACCAGTGTCCTAAAAAATGCAGTTGTACCCAATGTCCACTTAACCACGGACATGTGGACAAGTGGAGCAGGGCAGGGTCAGGACTATATGACTGTGACAGCCCACTGGGTAGATGTATGGACTCCCGCCGCAAGAACAGCAGCGGCGGCACCAGTAGCAGCATCTCGCAAACGCCAACTCTTTCCTAGGCAGGCTACGCTTTGTATCACCGCTTTCCAGAATACGCACACAGCTGAAAACCTCTTAGGCAACTGAGGAAGATCATCGCAGAATGGCTTACCCCAATTGGACTCTCCTGTGGATTTGTGGCATCGGACAACGCCAGCAATATTGTGTGTGCATTAAATATGGGCAAATTCCAGCACGTCCCATGTTTTGCACATACCTTGAATTTGGTGGTGCAGAATTATTTAAAAAACGACAGGGGCGTGCAAGAGATGCTGTCGGTGGCCAGAAAAATTGCGGGACACTTTCGGCGTACAGGCACCACGTACAGAAGACTGGAGCACCACCAAAAACTACTGAACCTGCCCTGCCATCATCTGAAGCAAGAAGTGGTAACGAGGTGGAATTCAACCCTCTATATGCTTCAGAGGTTGGAGGAGCAGTAAAAGGCCATTCAAGCCTATACAATTGAGCACGATATAGGAGGTGGAATGCACCTGTCTCAAGCGCAGTGGAGAATGATTTCAACGTTGTGCAAGGTTCTGATGCCCTTTGAACTTGCCACACGTGAAGTCAGTTCAGACACTGCCAGCCTGAGTCAGGTCATTCCCCTCATCAGGCTTTTGCAGAAGAAGCTGGAGACATTGAAGGAGGAGCTAACACGGAGCGATTCCGCTAGGCATGTGGGACTTGTGGATGGAGCCCTTAATTCGCTTAACAAGGATTCACGGGTGGTCAATCTGTTGAAATCAGAGCACTACATTTTGGCCACCGTGCTCGATCCTAGATTTAAAGCCTACCTTGGATCTCTCTTTCCGGCAGACACAAGTCTGCTGGGGTTGAAAGACCTGCTGGTGAGAAAATTGTCAAGTCAAGCGGAACGCGACCTGTCAACATCTCCTCCTTCACATTCTCCCGCAACTGGGGGTGCGAGGAAAAGGCTCAGAATTCCGAGCCCACCCGCTGGCGGTGATGCAGGGCAGTCTGGAGCGACTGCTGATGCTGACATCTGGTCCGGACTGAAGGACCTGACAACGATTACGGACATGTCGTCTACTGTCACTGCATATGATTCTCTCACCATTGAAAGAATGGTGGAGGATTATATGAGTGACCGCATCCAAGTAGGCACGTCACACAGTCCATACTTATACTGGCAGGAAAAAGAAGCAATTTGGAGGCCATTGCACAAACTGGCTTTATTCTACCTAAGTTGCCCTCCCACAAGTGTGTACTCCGAAAGAGTGTTTAGTGCCGCCGCTCACCTTGTCAGCAATCGGCGTACGAGGTTACATCCAGAAAATGTGGAGAAGATGATGTTCATTAAAATGAATTATAATCAATTCCTCCGCGGAGACATTGACCAGCAGCAATTGCCTCCACAAAGTACACAGGGAGCTGAGATGGTGGATTCCAGTGGGGACGAATTGATAATCTGTGAGGAGGGGGATGTACACGGTGATATATCGGAGGGTGATGATGAGGTGGACATCTTGCCTCTGTAGAGCCAGTTTGTGCAAGGAGAGATTAATTGCTTCTTTTGGGGGGGGGGGTCCAAACCAACCCGTCATATCAGTCACAGTCGTGTGGCAGACCCTGTCACTGAAATGATGGGTTGGTTAAAGTGTGCATGTCCTGTTTTGTTTATACAACATAAGGGTGGGTGGGAGGGCCCAAGGACAATTCCATCTTGCACCTCTTTTTTCTTTTATTTTTCTTTGCGTCATGTGCTGTTTGGGGAGGGTTTTTTGGAAGGGACATCCTGCGTGACACTGCAGTGCCACTCCAAAATGGGCCCGGTGTTTGTGTCGGCCACTAGGGTCGCTAATCTTACTCACACAGTCAGCTACCTCATTGCGCCTCTTTTTTTCTTTGCGTCATGTGCTGATTGGGGAGGGTTTTTTGGAAGGGACATCCTGCGTGACACTGCAGTGCCACTCCTAAATGGGCCCGGTGTTTGTGTCGGCCACTAGGGTCGCTAATCTTACTCACACAGTCCGCTACCTCATTGCGCCTCTTTTTTTCTTTGCGTCATGTGCTGATTGGGGAGGGTTTTTTGGAAGGGACATCCTGCGTGACACTGCAGTGCCACTCCTAAATGGGCCCGGTGTTTGTGTCGGCCACTAGGGTCGCTAATCTTACTCACACAGTCAGCTACCTCATTGCGCCTCTTTTTTTCTTTGCGTCATGTGCTGATTGGGGAGGGTTTTTTGGAAGGGACATCCTGCGTGACACTGCAGTGCCACTCCTAAATGGGCCCGGTGTTTGTGTCGGCCACTAGGGTCGCTAATCTTACTCACACAGTCAGCTACCTCATTGCGCCTCTTTTTTTCTTTGCGTCATGTGCTGATTGGGGAGGGTTTTTTGGAAGGGACATCCTGCGTGACACTGCAGTGCCACTCCTAAATGGGCCCGGTGTTTGTGTCGGCCACTAGGGTCGCTAATCTTACTCACACAGTCAGCTACCTCATTGCGCCTCTTTTTTTCTTTGCGTCATGTGCTGATTGGGGAGGGTTTTTTGGAAGGGACATCCTGCGTGACACTGCAGTGCCACTCCTAAATGGGCCCGGTGTTTGTGTCGGCCACTAGGGTCGCTAATCTTACTCACACAGTCAGCTACCTCATTGCGCCTTTTTTTCTTTGCGTCATGTGCTGATTGGGGAGGGTTTTTTGGAAGGGACATCCTGCGTGACACTGCAGTGCCACTCCTAAATGGGCCCGGTGTTTGTGTCGGCCACTAGGGTCGCTAATCTTACTCACACAGTCAGCTACCTCATTGCGCCTCTTTTTTTCTTTGCGTCATGTGCTGATTGGGGAGGGTTTTTTGGAAGGGACATCCTGCGTGACACTGCAGTGCCACTCCTAAATGGGCCCGGTGTTTGTGTCGGCCACTAGGGTCGCTAATCTTACTCACACAGTCAGCTACCTCATTGCGCCTCTTTTTTTCTTTGCGTCATGTGCTGATTGGGGAGGGTTTTTTGGAAGGGACATCCTGCGTGACACTGCAGTGCCACTCCTAAATGGGCCCGGTGTTTGTGTCGGCCACTAGGGTCGCTAATCTTACTCACACAGTCAGCTACCTCATTGCGCCTCTTTTTTTCTTTGCGTCATGTGCTGATTGGGGAGGGTTTTTTGGAAGGGACATCCTGCGTGACACTGCAGTGCCACTCCTAAATGGGCCCGGTGTTTGTGTCGGCCACTAGGGTCGCTAATCTTACTCACACAGTCAGCTACCTCATTGCGCCTCTTTTTTTCTTTGCGTCATGTGCTGATTGGGGAGGGTTTTTTGGAAGGGACATCCTGCGTGACACTGCAGTGCCACTCCTAAATGGGCCCGGTGTTTGTGTCGGCCACTAGGGTCGCTAATCTTACTCACACAGTCAGCTACCTCATTGCGCCTCTTTTTTTCTTTGCGTCATGTGCTGATTGGGGAGGGTTTTTTGGAAGGGACATCCTGCGTGACACTGCAGTGCCACTCCTAGATGGGCCAGGTGTTTGTGTCGGCCACTAGTGTCGCTTAGCTTAGTCATCCAGCGACCTTGGTGCAAATTTTAGGACTAAAAATAATATTGTGAGGTGTGAGGTATTCAGAATAGACTGAAAATGAGTGGAAATTATGGTTTTTGAGGTTAATAATAATATGGGATCAAAATGACCCCCAAATTCTATGATTTAAGCTGTTTTTTAGTGTTTTTTTAAAAAAACACCCGAATCCAAAACACACCCGAATCCGACAAAAAAAATTCGGTGAGGTTTTGCCAAAACGCGGTCGAACCCAAAACACGGCCGCGGAACCGAACCCAAAACCAAAACACAAAACCCGAAAAATTTCAGGCGCTCATCTCTACATAATACCCCTTTTTGGTGGTACTCGTATTATCAGAAATGTGTAAAACATTTTTCATTGCCTCAATCATGTAACGTGTGGCCCTACTGGAAGTCACATTTGTCTCTTCACCGTCGACACTGGAGTCAGTATCCGTGTCGGCGTCTATATCTGCCATCTGAGGTAACGGGCGCTTTAGAGCCCCTGACGGCCTATGAGACGTCTGGACAGGCACAAGCTGAGTAGCCGGCTGTCTCATGTCAACCACTGTCTTTTATACAGAGCTGACACTGTCACGTAATTTCTTCCAACAGTTCATCCACTCAGGTGTCGACCCCCTAGGGGGTGACATCACTATTACAGGCAATCTGCTCCGTCTCCACATCATTTTTCTCCTCATACATGTCGACACAAATGTACCGACATACAGCACACACACAGGGAATGCTCTGATAGAGGACAGGACCCCACTAGCCCTTTGGGGAGACAGAGGGAGAGTTTGCCAGCACACACCAGAGCGCTATATATATAGAGGGATAACCTTATATAAGTGTTTTTCCCCTTATAGCTGCTGTATAGTTAATACTGCGCCTAATTTGTGCCCCCCTCTCTTTTTTAACCCTTTCTGTAGTGTAGTGACTGCAGGGGAGAGCCAGGGAGCTTCCCTCCAACGGAGCTGTGAGGGAAAATGGCGCCAGTGTGCTGAGGAGATAGGCTCCGCCCCCTTATCGGCGGCCTTATCTCCCATCTTTTAATGTATTTTGGCAGGGGTTAAATGCATCCATATAGCCCAGGAGCTATATGTGATGCATTTTTTGCCATCCAAGGTGTTTATTATTGCGTCTCAGGGCGCCCCCCCCCCCCCCCCCCCCCAGCGCCCTGCACCCTCAGTGACCGGAGTGTGAAGTGTGCTGAGAGCAATGGCGCACAGCTGCAGTGCTGTGCGCTACCTTGTTGAAGACAGGACGTCTTCTGCCGCCGATTTTCCGGACCTCTTCTGCCTTCTGGCTCTGTAAGGGGGCCGGCGGCGCGGCTCTGGGACCCATCCAAGCTGGGCCTGTGATCGTCCCTCTGGAGCTAATGTCCAGTAGCCTAAGAAGCCCAATCCACTCTGCACGCAGGTGAGTTCGCTTCTTCTCCCCTTAGTCCCTCGATGCAGTGAGCCTGTTGCCAGCAGGTCTCACTGAAAATAAAAAACCTAAACTAAAACTTTCACTAAGAAGCTCAGGAGAGCCACCAAGTGTGCACCCTTCTCGTTCGGGCACAAAAATCTAACTGAGGCTTGGAGGAGGGTCATGGGGGGAGGAGCCAGTGCACACCAGATAGTCCTAAAGCTTTCTTTTAGATGTGCCCAGTCTCCTGCGGAGCCGCTATTCCCCATGGTCCTTACGGAGTCCCCAGCATCCACTTAGGACGTTAGAGAAAATACTCTAGTTACAGCTTGGTATCAGTCATTGGGATGCACTGTATGTTGTGCAAAGGTCACTAGCAGTGACGGATTTTACCTAGGGGCTGCAGCACGCCCATTAAAATCTGCTTCTCCTGTTACCCACTGACTCTAATCCTCTCCCCGTCACCCTCTCTCTCCTGTCATCCTCTCTTGACCACTGACTCACCCTCTCCCCGTCACCCTCTCTCTCCTGTCATCCTCTCTTGCCCACTGACTCACCCTCTCCCCGTCACCCTCTCTCTCCTGTCATACTCTCTTGCCCACTGACTCACCCTCTCCCCGTCACCCTCTCTCTCCTGTCATCCTCTCTTGCCCACTGACTCACCCTCTCCCCGTCACCCTCTCTCTCCTGTCATCCTCTCTTGACCACCGACTCACCCTCTCCCCGTCACCCTCTCTCTCCTGTCATCCTCTCTTGCCCACTGACTCACCCTCTCCCCGTCACCCTCTCTCTCTTGTCATCCTCTCTTGCCCACTGACTCACCCTCTCCCCGTCATCCTCTCACTCTTTTCATATTTAAATTTAAACTATGAAACATTGTAAAGGGTCATTTCAAGACATACAGAATGTGCATGCACCTTTGATCTATACGATTGCATGGTTGTATGCAAGAATGGGGGAATAGTGATGAGACAAAAACCAGATGCAGCTTGCCACAGCTAGTCACAAGCGCAATGTGGCCGCTTGCGGGTAGGATGAGAGCGATCACATCTGTATTTATAGGAGGGCGCAAAATGTATAGTTTGCAGGAGGGCGCCGAACACCCTAGCACCGGCCCTGGCGATGTATTAATGGGAACACGCTGTCTGTGCAGTAATAGTGGGAAGAGGGAAGTGTCTGTACATTAGTATTAATGGCGATGTATTAGCGGGAACACGCTGTCTGTGCAGTATTATTAATGGCAATGTATTAATGGGAACACGATGTCTGTGCAGTAGTATTAATGGTAATGTATTAGTGGGAACACGCTGTCTGTACAGTAGTATTAATGGTGATGTATTAGCGGGAACATGCTGTCTGTGCAGTAGTATCAATGGTAATGTATTAGTATGAACACGATGTCTGTGCAGTAGTATTAATGGCGATGTATTAGCGAGAACACGCTGTCTGTGCAGTAGTATTAATGACGATGTATTAGCGGGAACACGCTGTCTGTACAGTAGTATTAATGACAATGTATTAATGGGAACACGCTGTCTGTGCAGTAGTATTAATGGCAATGTATTAATAGGAACACGCTGTCTGTGCAGTAGTATTAATGGCGATGTATTAGTGGGAAAATGCTGTCTGTGCAGTAGTATTAATTAGTGATGAGCGGGTTCGGTTTCTCGGAAACCGAACCCCCCCGAACTTCAGCCTTTTTACACGGGTCCGAGCCGTACTCGGATTCTCCCGTGTGGCTCGGGTAAACCGAGCGCGCCTGAACGTCATCATCCCGCTGTCGGATTCTCGCGAGATTCGGATTCTATATAAGCAGCCGCGCCTCGCCGCCATTTTCACACGTGCATTGAGATTGATAGGGAGAGGACGTGGCTGGCGTCCTCTCCGTTTATATAGTTATAGTAGTTAGTTGATCTGATTGCTACTGCTTAGCTTATTGTGGGGAGGATTGGGGAGCAGCTGTTAGGACTCAGGAGGAGTACAGTGCAGAGTTTTGCTAGTTTTTTTTTATCCGTTCTCTGCCTGAAAAAAACGCTCCATACCATATCTGTGCTCAGCCTCAGTGTGCTGCATGATATATCTGACTGTGCTGAGTGCTCACACTGCTTAATTGTGGGGGAGACTGGGGAGCAGCTATAGCAGGAGTACAGTGCACAGTTTTGCTGACAGTGACCACCAGTATACGTTTGTCTGCCTGAAAAACACTCCTGTGGTGTCTTTTTTTCTTTATACTATAAGTATAAACGCAGTCTGCTGACAGTGTCCACCAGGTCCATTATACTGTATATAGCAGTACGGTAGGCCACTGCTGTACCTACCTCTGTGTCTTCAGTCACTCGTCGTCATACATAAAGTATACTATCCATCCATCTACATTGTATACCTGTGGTGTCTTTTTTTCTTTATACTATAAACGCAGTCTGCTGACAGTGTCCACAGGTCCATTATACTGTATATAGCAGTACGGTAGGCCACTGCTGTACCTACCTCTGTGTCTTCAGTCACTCGTCGTCATACATAAAGTATACTATCCATCCATCTACATTGTATACCTGTGGTGTCTTTTTTTCTTTATACTATAAACGCAGTCTGCTGACAGTGTCCACCAGGTCCATTATACTGTATATAGCAGTACGGTAGGCCACTGCTGTACCTACCTCTGTGTCTTCAGTCACTCGTCGTCATACATAAAGTATACTATCCATCCATCTACATTGTATACCTGTGGTGTCTTTTTTTCTTTATACTATAAACGCAGTCTGCTGACAGTGTCCACCAGGTCCATTATACTGTATATAGCAGTACGGTAGGCCACTGCTGTACCTACCTGTGTCTTCAGTCACTCGTCGTCATACATAAAGTATACTATCCATCCATCTACATTGTATACCTGTGGTGTCTTTTTTTCTTTATACTATAAAAGCAGTCTGCTGACAGTGTCCACCAGGTCCATTATACTGTATATAGCAGTACGGTAGGCCACTGCTGTACCTACCTCTGTGTCTTCAGTCACTCGTCGTCATACATAAAGTATACTATCCATCCATCTACATTGTATACCTGTGGTGTCTTTTTTTCTTTATACTATAAACGCAGTCTGCTGACAGTGTCCACCAGGTCCATTATACTGTATATAGCAGTACGGTAGGCCACTGCTGTACCTACCTCTGTGTCTTCAGTCACTTGTTGTCATACATAAAGTATACTATCCATCCATCTACATTGTATACCTGTGGTGTCTTTTTTTCTTTATACTATAAACGCAGTCTGCTGACAGTGTCCACCAGGTCCATTATACTGTATATAGTAGTACGGTAGGCCACTGCTGTACCTACCTCTGTGTCTTCAGTCACTCGTCGTCATACATAAAGTATACTATCCATCCATCTACATTGTATACCTGTGGTGTCTTTTTTTCTTTATACTATAAACGCAGTCTGCTGACAGTGTCCACCAGGTCCATTATACTGTATATAGCAGTACGGTAGGCCACTGCTGTACCTACCTCTGTGTCTTCAGTCACTCGTCGTCATACATAAAGTATACTATCCATCCATCTACATTGTATACCTGTTGTGTCTTTTTTTCTTTATACTATAAACGCAGTCTGCTGACAGTGTCCACCAGGTCCATTATACTGTATATAGCAGTACGGTAGGCCACTGCTGTACCTACCTCTGTGTCTTCAGCTACTCGTCGTCATACATAAAGTATACTATCCATCCATCTACATTGTATACCTGTGGTGTCTTTTTTTCTTTATACTATAAACGCAGTCTGCTGACAGTGTCCACCAGGTCCATTATACTGTATATAGCAGTACGGTAGGCCACTGCTGTACCTACCTCTGTGTCTTCAGTCACTCGTCGTCATACATAAAGTATACTATCCATCCATCTACATTGTATACCTGTGGTGTCTTTTTTTCTTTATACTATAAACGCAGTCTGCTGACAGTGTCCACCAGGTCCATTATACTGTATATAGCAGTACGGTAGGCCACTGCTGTACCTACCTCTGTGTCTTCAGTCACTCGTCGTCATACATAAAGTATACTATCCATCCATCTACATTGTATACCTGTGGTGTCTTTTTTTCTTTATACTATAAAAGCAGTCTGCTGACAGTGTCCACCAGGTCCATTATACTGTATATAGCAGTACGGTAGGCCACTGCTGTACCTACCTCTGTGTCTTCAGTCACTCGTCATCATACATAAAGTATACTATCCATCCATCTACATTGTATACCTGTGGTGCCTTTTAGTTGTGCGCATTAAAATATGGAGAACAAAAATGTGGAGGTTAAAAAAAATAGGGAAAGATCAAGATCCACTTCCACCTCGTGCTGAAGCTGCTGCCACTAGTCATGGCCGAGACGATGAAATGCCATCAACGTCGTCTGCCAAGGCCGATGCCCAATGTCATAGTACAGAGCATGTAAAATCCAAAACACAAAAGATCAGTAAAAAAATGACCCAAAAATCAAAATTAAAAGCGTCTGAGGAGAAGCGTAAACTTGCCAATATGCCATTTACGACACGGAGTGGCAAGTAACGGCTGCGGCCCTGGCCTATGTTCATGGCTAGTGGTTCAGCTTCACATGAGGATGGAAGCACTCATCCTCTCGCTAGAAAAAAGAAAAGACTTAGGCTGGCAAAAGCACAGCAAAGAACTGTGCGTTCTTCGAAATCACAAATCCCCAAGGAGAGTCCAATTGTGTCGGTTGCGATGCCTGACCTTCCCAACACTGGACGGGAAGAGCTTGCACCTTCCACCATTTGCACGCCCCCTGCAAGTGCTGGAAGGAGCACCCGCAGTCCAGTTCCTGATAGTCAAATTGAAGATGTCACTGTTGAAGTACACCAGGATGAGGATATGGGTGTTGCTGGCGCTGGGGAGGAAATTGACAAGGAGGATTCTGATGGTGAGGTGGTTTGTTTAAGTCAGGCACCCGGGGAGACACCTGTTGTCCGTGGGACGAATATGGCCATTGACATGCCTGGTCAAAATACAAAAAAAATCAGCTCTTCGGTGTGGAATTATTTCAACACAAATGCGGACAACAGGTGTCAAGCCGAAAGAATGGTGGAGGATTATATGAGTGACCAAGTAGGCACGTCAGACAGTCCGTACGTATACTGGCAGGAAAAAGAGGCAATTTGGAGGCCCTTGCACAAACTGGCTTTATTCTACCTAAGTCGCCCCCCCTCCAGTGTGTACTCCGAAAGAGTGTTTAGTGCCGCCGCTCACCTTGTCAGCAATCGGCGTACGAGGTTACTTCCAGAAAATGTGGAGAAGATGATGTTCATTAAAATGAATTATAATCAATTCCTCCGTGGAGACATTCACCAGCAGCAATTGCCTCCAGAAAGTACACGGGGACCTGAGATGGTGGATTCCAGTGGGGACGAATTAATAATCTGTGAGGAGGGGGATGTACACAGTGAAAGGGGTGATGAATCGGACGATGATGATGAGGTGGACATCTTGCCTCTGTAGAGCCAGTTTGTGCAAGGAGAGATTGATTGCTTCTTTTTTGGTGGGGGCCCAAACCAACCAGTCATTTCAGTCACAGTCGTGTGGCAGACCCTGTCGCTGAAATGATGGGTTCGTTAAAGTGTGCATGTCCTGTTTATACAACATAAGGGTGGGTGGGAGGGCCCAAGGACAATTCCATCTTGCACCTCTTTTTTCTTTCATTTTTCTTTGCGTCATGTGCTGTTTGGGGAGTATTTTTTTGAAGGGCCATCCTGCGTGACACTGCAGTGCCACTCCTAGATGGGCCAGGTGTTTGTGTCGGCCACTTGGGTCGCTTATCTTAGTCACACAGCTACCTCATTGCGCCTCTTTTTTTCTTTGCGTCATGTGCTGTTTGGGGAGTATTTTTTTGAAGGACCATCCTGCGTGACACTGCAGTGCCACTCCTAGATGGGCCAGGTGTTTGTGTCGGCCACTTGGGTCGCTTATCTTAGTCACACAGTCAGCTACCTCATTGCGCCTCTTTTTTTCTTTGCGTCATGTGCTGTTTGGGGAGTATTTTTTTCAAGTGCCATCCTGTCTGACACTGCAGTGCCACTCCTAGATGGGCCAGGTGTTTGTGTCGGCCACTTGGGTCGCTTATCTTAGTCACACAGCTACCTCATTGCGCCTCTTTTTTTCTTTGCGTCATGTGCTGTTTGGGGAGGGTTTTTTGGAAGGGACATCCTGCGTGACACTGCAGTGCCACTCCTAGATGGGCCAGGTGTTTGTGTCGGCCACTTGGGTCGCTTATCTTACTCACACAGCTACCTCATTGCGCCTCTTTTTTTCTTTGCGTCATGTGCTGTTTGGGGAGTATTTTTTTGAAGGGCCATCCTGCGTGACACTGCAGTGACACTCCTAGATGGGCCAGGTATTTGTGTCGGCCACTTGGGTCGCTTAGCTTAGTCACACAGCTACCTCGGTGCAAATTTTAGGACTAAAAATAATATTGTGAGGTGTGAGGTGTTCAGAATAGACTGAAAATGAGTGGAAATTATGGTTATTGAGGTTAATAATACTATGGGATCAAAATGACCCCCAAATTCTATGATTTAAGCTGTTTTTTAGGGTTTTTTGAAAAAAAACACCCGAATCCAAAACACACCCGAATCCGACAAAAAAAATTCGGTGAGGTTTTGCCAAAACGCGCTCGAACCCAAAACACGGCCGCGGAACCGAACCCAAAACCAAAACACAAAACCCGAAAAATTTCCGGTGCACTGTTGATGTATTAGTGGGAAAATGCTGTCTGTGCACTAGGATTAATAGTACTGTGCTAGTGGGAAGACGAAGTACCGATATTTGCATAATTGGTCAATGTTTTCCAAGTGCGCATGTGTTCCACAGTGTGTATGCACCAAGCCACAGCTGAGACTTAGTTGCACTGTCCCTGAAATGTATTGGGCGTTCCTAAGCAGTGACTGGGTGATGGCTGTTCAGAAGCACGCAAGTACACCAGGGAAGGACTATTATCCTAACGTTGCTATGACAACAGATGCAAAAGCTGTTACAGCAGCGTGTGTTTCTGACTCCCGTATGCAGCAGCCTGCATCTCTGACTCCCGTATGTTGAAGCCTGCGTCTCTGACTCCCGTATGCAGCAGCCTGCGTCTCTGACTCCTGTATGTAGAAGCCTGCGTCTCTGACTCCCGTATGTAGAAGCCTGTGTCTCTGACTCCCGTATGCAGCAGCCTGCGTCTCTGACTCCAGCATGCAGCAGCCTGCGTCTCTGACTCCTGCATGCAGCAGCCTGCATCTCTGACTTCCGTATGTAGCAGCCTGCGTCTCCGGTTCCCGTATGCAGCAGCATCTGAGTCCCATATGTAGCAACCTGCGTCTCTGACTCTCGCATGCAGCAGCCTGCGTCTCTGACTCTCGTATGCATCACCCCTGATCTCTGACTCCTGTATGCAGCAGCCTTAATCCCTGACTTCCGTATGCAGCAGCCTGCGTCTATGACTCCCATATGCATCAGCCTTAGGAGTCTATTTATTAGAGATGAGCGGATTCGGTTTTACTCGGTTTTACTCGGTTCTCAAAACCGAATCTTATTGGCTCACGGCTGTCACGTGTTTTGGATAGCCAATAAGATTCGGTTTTGAGAACCGAGTAAAACCGAATCCTCTCATCACTACTATTTATTAACATTATTTTTATTAAAATAATGTGAAAAGGGTATTTTCTGTTTTCACACCCTTTTCACATTATTTTAGTATCACCTGAATGTATTAAAGGGCATTTGGAGCAGTTTTCATGAAAAACTGCTCCAAACTCCAAACCCTTTACTTCACTTTTTTTTTAGTAACCCACATCGCATTCCCCATACTTATAATAAGAAATGTGATGTCGCCAAACTTACTAAAAAAAAAAAAATGTGAAAAAATACCGCAGTGTGCCCTGTGATAATCTCGCCAGCTCAGGCTGGCGAGTTCACAGGTAAGCACTGCGATAATGTGGCATTTGCCCAGCTTTCTCTGCCCCTGACCCGGCAGAGTAATCAGCTATGCTTGTCCAGCTGATCACAGTGTAAAAAGTAAAAAAAAAAGTAAAAAAACCCAAAAACCATACTCACCTGTCCAGGGAGCCGGTGTCCCCCATGTGCTGCAATGTGGCACAGGATCCTGCGCCGGACAGCCCAGCAGAAGCAGCGCGGGCCAGCTCCTTATACTGGTTAGTATATTGATCTCCTTGGAAGGGGGTCCGCGGCACGCAGGGGTAGTCGCGACGGGGGGGGGGGGGGTGACCGGGGGGCGGCGGCGGTAGCAGCGATGTCGGCGGGGGCGACGCATGCTCAGCAGGACATCGGGGTATTTTTTCCGAAAAATACCCCGATGATGCTGCGGAGTATCATTGCAGGGACAGAGCTTAACTGCAAGCTCTGTCCCTGCACGCGATAATTGATACATCCCTGCAATGTAATCAATTATTGCAGTGCGAGTTTGGGCGATTTTATCACCTGTCATCTGCATCCTGGATACGGATGGTGATAAATAGGCCCCTTAATCTCTGACTCCCGTATGAATTAGCCTGCATCTCTGACTCCTGTATGTGCAGTAGTATTGGTAAAGAGATAAAAGACATTTTCAGTATTGTTCTGCATTTGGTCATGGAATTTTGCACATTTTGACAAGAATGTGTCTTCTAGTCTAGTTTTAGTGAAGCGGGCAGAATGGGGAAATAATAATTGTAATCCTGGGCAATTCACGGTGCAGAATGGAGGGGGTGGGGTCCAAATTATGCCATTTAACTCCACCACTCCCTGCTGACCCCCAAATAGCAGCATTTTTTTATGCGATAGGGGTGGGGCCTAATGATACGACAGCCCTGCCTCCCTAAGTGGCCAGCAAGGTCCCCTGTCTGGGCTTCTTCAGGAGCTGAGACCTTAAAAGTGGGGAAGTATGAGGTAATATATATTTAATATTCTGCAAGAATAACGATTACATTGTACATATATATTTCTCACATATTAAAATTACCAATAAAACTATACATTTTAAACAATGCTCTGTTCTGGCAACTACGGGGATAACAAATCTATAGTTTTATTTTTTTAAATTTATTGATTGCATGATGATCTCCTTTATGCAGAAAACACCAGTGATCTGGTCATTGTATTTCCCTGCTAGCTGTCATGGTCGTATTGTAATGCATGGGGGTAGGACACTGCTTTCCCTATGTGGCCAGTTGGCACCTGACCAGCATATGAAGGTAAATGGGCGCTGTTGGTCTTAGAGAAGAGGTGGCCGATGGCTGAGCAACTGCCTTAATTACTGTAGTATCTAGACTGGTACTGTGTGCCAGTCTGACATTGATTGCTGCCACTTCCTGTCCTGCACCCTCACCCACCATAATATTTGTGCACCCCAGGTTGAGAACGTCTGCCTAAGGAGACCTAGATCAGGGCTCGTCGCTACTAGATCAGGGTTCAATGCAAGTTGCAACGTTTCTTCCATGACCGAAGCAGCGACTTACAAGATTGAAATGCCCCATTGACTTAGCCCGTGTTGTCACACAAGAGTTTGATGAGCATGACACTGACATTATCCAGAAATCATGGCCTCCTCAGTGACCAGATCTGAATCCAACTGAGCAATCATGAGAGATCCTGAGACGATGCCTGAGACAGGTTTCCTCCAACATCGACCATTTGTCAGGGGAGAAGCTGTTTGTGAATGGTGGAGCCACATTCATCTTTCACAAAGCCTGGCATTGGTTGACCCAATTCCGCAGTAACTAAATACAGGCCCAGTTAAATAACTTTATACTGGTCTTTTCAATTTTGGACCACTGCATCACATGTACACAGAGTAGACCCAAATGTTGTAGATACATATCACAAGTGCAGGGTGTCGCAATGTTCACGAAACATTCCACCACATTCTCGGGCCGTCCTAAAATTCCTTCTTATTGATGATATTAGTGGTGGTGAGTGTTGGATGGTATTTATATTTAGTCATGTACAGGAATGTCATATATATCTGTCTCCAGGAGTAAGTGACACCTCTGAGTCCTATTTTAAGGAACTGTATATGATACCGGAGCAGCGCTGGGGTCAGTACTGCCGTGTTTGTAATGCTTCGTCCTGGGAACGTCATTTGAACTATGAATTAGTAGCAGATCAGGGGGCGGACCCGTGGCAACACTATGTGTCAGATTATTCCGGGATGCTGAGTAAAATACAGCCCACTGACAGGTCAGGAGGAGATGTCATTTGTGGACACATTAATGGTACAATAAGCATGGAGTGGAGATATATTTATTTCTAGTTATTCTGGAACCATGTAATTCCTGCTGAATCGCATATTGGTGCCCATAGCAGCTGTCTTGTGAGTTGAATTATATATGACAAAATACTCGTACATCTCGGGTTCCATAAGACATGCCGCTCGTCGGGATGCCGGTGGTCGGATGACCGACGCCAGCATCCCAACATTGGAGATACCGACGCCAGAGGGGATAAGTACTTTTATACCCCCCCTTCCCGACCTTAACTCTCCGGGAGTGGCGGATAGAGTTAACCCTCATGAGGTTGCGCCCAGGGCTAAACCCCCCCTCCCCCAGTGCCCAACCCCATTCCCCTGGGTCCTATCCCTAACAGTGACCCTGATATTCACCTTCAGGATGTCAGCTGTCGGTCTTCCGGCGCCTATCTCCCGAGTGGTGTTGGGGTTACAGCGTCGGTCACATGACCACCGGCATCTCATCCATCAGGATGCTAAACACATCCCCCTTGTATCAGTGGTAGAACAGTATCACTGCTGCGGGGGGTCCTGACCTGCTGCCCCCTCCCCTTTCCTTACGAGACTCCCACTCTGCTCTCAATCAAGCTTTTACTGAGCCTTGGGGTTAGTAGCAGATCTTGCTACGGGCAAGCAGGTTTTTTGCTGGGGTGCCACCTTCATGAGGGCACCGCCGCCGTGGCAAGATCCGCTACTGGTGCCGCCTGGTGCTGTTTAGATGCCCGGTGCTGTGCGGTGCGCGATGAAGTCATTGCGCACCGCACTGCATTGTGGGAGCGGCACATAGACGCTAGAGGTCATAATTGACCTCTAGTGTCTATGCGGTGCTATGGGAGAGACGTCATGACGTCTCTCCCATAGATCCGAGGAGCAGCGCCGGCGGCCGGAGACGGAGGGCAGCAGCGGTCAGGAAGCAGGAGCGGGGATTGTAAGTATTCATTTTTTATATTTGTTTTGTAAATGGCGCAACTAGGGGGCACAACTCTACATGGGGCACAGTACTGGAGGCAATACTACTGTGGGCACAGCTACAGGGGGCATAACTGACCACGCCCCTTCTCCATGAAGCCACACCCCTATTTTTTCGCCCGGGGTGCCGCAAGGTTCAGATCCGGCCCTGCTTAGGGTGGCATTGCCAGGAACGCGCCTGAGTTTTGTTAGAGAGCCCCACAATGCACTATGCCGCCCCTGTCTTGTATTGTGTCTTGGATTTCATTTTATTATGGTTCATTAAGTTGCCACCTTATTCCGCAGCGTCATACTGTCAGGAGAAGAGAGCGCGTAACGATTACATACAGTAAGACAGAACGTTCTATGACCTCCTGTGTTTAGTATGTACCAGTAATACAACACCCAGCATTGAGTGGGTGAGAATCCCGATACTAATGATGTCACAGTGGGCGTGATAGGCTTCTGCTTCCAGACACACGCACACGTGGCCTACAGGGGCAGACGGTTACATTGGCATAAGGCGTGAGTAAGCTGTTATGTGTAAATGTGGGTGCGTCTATCTCATGCCATCAGCGTGTACTCCTATTGTAATGTATGGACATTGCACATTTCTCTGCATGTTGAAAGTTTCTGGTCTTCCTAATCGGTTGGTTTGGACAACTGCACAGTACAACTTCTGTTCTTATGGAAGATGTATGCAATTCTCAGTAGTGTCACTTCTCCTGTGTATTCTGCATAGAGCTCTTATTCATTATTCATAATACAACAATACAGTTGCGTTGGGTCTGTCCAGGATAGACGGACATAAATATGTTCTGCTTTCATTTTATGTATTTGTGGAAAATATAATAATACATTTCTCAGCTATAAGAAAGATTGGTGGTCATTCCGAGTTGTTTGCTCGCTAGCAGTTTTTAGCTGCCGTGCAAATGCTATGCCGCCACCCACTGGGAGTGTATTTTAGCTTAGCAGAAGTGCGAACGAAAGGATCGCAGAGCGGCGGCAAAAAATTTTTGTGCAGTTTTAGAGTAACTCAGAACCTACTCAGCGCTTGCGATCACTTCAGACTGTTCAGTTCCTGTTTTGACGTCGCCCAGCCACACCTGCGTTTTTCCATGCACGCCTGCATTTTTCCGAACACTGCCTGAAAACGGTCAGTTGACACCCCGAAACGCCCACTTCTTGTCAATCACTCTGCGGCGAGCACTGAGACTGAAATGCTTCGCTAGACCTTGTGTGAAACTACATCGTTCGTTGTAACAGTACAACGCGCGTGCGCATTGCGCCGCATGCGCAGAAGTGCCTTTTTTTTGCCTCAGCGCTGCAGAGCGAACGAAAGCAGCTAGTGATCAACTCAGAATGACCCCCATTGTTTTTATTACATATCAGGCCCCTCAACTACGCGGTCCCTCCACTGCACCAATCAAATAAAAACATACTTGCCTACTCTCCCGGAATGGCCGGGAGGCTCCCGAAAATCGGGTGACCCTCCCGGCCCCCTGGAAGAGCAGGCATGTCTCCCGATTTCGGGGGTCCCTCCCCTGCCCAGCCGCCCACTTAGAGAGTGAAGTGGGTGGTCCGGGCAGGCAATGACGCGATTCTTGTTGAATCGCGTCATCATAGCCACACACCCTGCTGGACAATACCTGTAATAGCGGCATTACACAGCGGGGGGCGTGGCCTACATGATGCGTCCGCCACCACGCCCACGTTCCACCTCCACCACGCCCCTGGCCCGCCCCTCTCTGCACTGCTCGTCAGAGCCCACCCCCCTGCTGAGCCGACCTGGCTGCTCTCTCCCGGAGAGAGCAGCCAAAAAGTCGGCAAGTATGAATAAAAAGCAGTAAGAAAATAATCCACTTACTAAATTACTTATGTCGCCTTCCAACCCTATGTAATAACTTTTATTTAATAAAAAGGCTCAGCCTGTCCTTTGCCCCAGTGCGGTGCAAACACCTCCCTTACCATGCCCAGTCTTCCAGCACCACTTCCCCTCCCTGTCTGTTCTAGGGATGGTCATCAATTCACACAGTATTCTAGGGATGGTCATCAATTCAGACAGTCCTGACGGTAGGACATCCTCTAAGGCAGGGGTGGGGAACTTTTGGCCCTCCAGCTGTTGTTGAACTACACATACGAGCATGCCTTGCTACAGTTTTGCTATTTGGCCATGCTAAAACTGTTGCAGGGCATGCTGGGATGTGTAGTTCAACAACAGCTGGAGGGCCGAAGGTTCCCCATCCCTGCTCTAAGGAAAGCTATTGATGGCTTGCACCACTGACGTGCATTTGTGCTGTGGGACAAGTGATCATGGTGGGCCATTCACCAGGGGGGCAGGACAAAGCAGCGCAGCAGCGGCTAAGCGAATGCTGCCATATTATCCCTTTATTCCTGGACACTTATGCATTTCCCAGGTTCTGTGGTTGAGTAAAACCAGGTGAAATGCAGGCTTGAATGTAGACGGCCTGTCTGGACCAGATTAAGCCTTCGGGGGCCCAGGGCACATAAGACAGGGGGCCCTCCTCTTCACATCAGTAACACCCCGCTCCCGTGGCTGTACCGGTTCTGCCCATATCCATCCTCGGCCGCTAGCAATCGGATGAGCGAAATCATAAATGCAATGGAAGGTTTATATAAACTGTGTACGTATGTATGTATGTATGTATATATATATATATATATATATATAGGTACAGAGGTAGACAGGCGGCACTCAGCAGACTTGAAACAGAAGGTTTAAACAAATTTCATTTTATTAGCCACAAGCCGACATGTTTCGGAGACTAATCTCCGTCCTCAGGGCCAGTCAAATGTGAATGTGTTACTAACATACATAAATACCACCACAAACAAGATCCTAACAAGCCTGATGGTACTCACCTGCTCCACAGCGCAACCACTAGTACACCGTCCTCGATCCGCATCCGCGTCTCAACACAGTGACGTCACGATGCGCCGCGTCGCAGGGAAGCACCATGGCAACCTCGGGACTCCGTGCTCACGTCCCTGGCGCCCGCTGCTAAAACAGATACCAGACATTAAACCTAGTGAAAAGAAACACAACATGTGTTACCCAATCAAACCTTAAGCTACAGATCAACAAGTCTTGTTCCATAAAAGATGTGCAATTAAAAACATATAACTCGCTGTAAGTTAATAATAGTGGATCATGGAAATAAGCAAATATTAAATATTGTATATTAAATGTCACAAAACTGTACAGCTAACTTCTATTATTGGCTTCATAATTTACCAAGGTATAATTACTAGTGATGAGCGGGTTCGGTTTCTCGGAAACCGAACCCCCCCGAACTTCACGCTTTTTACACGGGTCCGAGGCAGACTCGGATCTTCCCGCCTTGCTTGGCTAACCCGAGCGCGCCCGAACGTCATCATCCCGCTGTCGGATTCTCGCGAAGCTCGGATTCTATCGCGAGACTCGGATTCTATATAAGGAGCCGCGCGTCGCCGCCATTTTCACACGTGCATTGAGATTGATAGGGAGAGGACGTGGCTGGCGTCCTCTCCGTTTAGAATAGAAATAGATAGTGAGAGTGAGACACTTGATTTACTGGAGCTTAGGAGTACTCAGAGAGTGCAGAGTTTACTAGTGACTGACCAGTGACCACCAGTACAGTTTTATTATTACTTAATATAATCCGTTCTCTGCCTGAAAAAAAACGATACACAGTGACACAGTATACCATATCTGTGCTCAGCCTCAGTGTGCTGCATCATCTATGTATATCTGACTGTGCTGAGTGCTCACTGCTCACACAGCTTAATTGTGGGGGAGACTGGGGAGCAGTTATAGCAGGAGTACATATATTTAACAGTGCACACTTTTGCTGCCAGAGTGCCACTGCCAGTGTGACTGACCAGTGACCACCAGTATATTGTGATTGTCTGCCTGAAAAAGTTAAACACTCGTCGTGTGGTGTTTTTATTCTATAAACGCATTCTGCTGACAGTGTCCAGCAGGTCCGTCATTATATAATATATACCTGTCCTGCAGTAGTGATATATATATATTTTTTATATCATTATCATCCAGTCTATACTAGCAGCAGACGCAGTACGGTAGTCCACGGCTGTAGCTACCTCTGTGTCGGCAGTCGCTCGTCCATAATTGTATACCTACCTGTGGTGTTTTTTCTATCTTCTTCATACTAGTAGTTAACTTTAGGAGTCTGCAGTGCTGACAGTGTCCAGCAGGTCCGTCATTATATAATATATACCTGTCCGGCTGCAGTAGTGATATATATATATATTTTTTATATCATTATCATCCAGTCTATATTAGCAGCAGACGCAGTATGGTAGTCCACGGCTGTAGCTACCTCTGTGTCGGCAGTCGCTCGTCCATCCATAATTGTATACCACCTACCTGTTGTGTTTTTTTTTTTCCTATCTTCTTGATACTAGTAGCTTACTTTAGGAGTCTGCAGTGCTGACAGTGTCCAGCAGGTCCGTCATTATATAATATATACCTGTCCGGCTGCAGTAGTGATATATATATATTTTTTATATCATTATCATCCAGTCTATATTAGCAGCAGTTGCAGTACGGTAGTCCACGGCTGTAGCTACCTCTGTGTCGGCAGTCGCTCGTCCATCCATAATTGTATACCACCTACCTGTTGTGTTTTTTTTTTTCTATCTTCTTGATACTAGTAGCTTACTTTAGGAGTCTGCAGTGCTGACAGTGTCCAGCAGGTCCGTCATTATATAATATATACCTGTCCGGCTGCAGTAGTGATATATATATATATATTTTATATCATTATCATCCAGTCTATATTAGCAGCAGATGCAGTATGGTAGTCCACGGCTGTAGCTACCTCTGTGTCGGCAGTCGCTCGTCCATCCATAATTGTATACCACCTACCTGTGGTGTTTTTTTTTCTATCTTCTTGATACTAGTAGCTTACTTTAGGAGTCTGCAGTGCTGACAGTGTCCAGCAGGTCCGTCATTATATAATATATACCTGTCCGGCTGCAGTAGTGATATATATATATTTTTTATATCATTATCATCCAGTCTATATTAGCAGCAGACGCAGTACGGTAGTCCACGGCTGTAGCTACCTCTGTGTCGGCAGTCGCTCGTCCATCCATAATTGTATACCACCTACCTGTTGTGTTTTTTTTTTTCTATCTTCTTGATACTAGTAGCTTACTTTAGGAGTCTGCAGTGCTGACAGTGTCCAGCAGGTCCGTCATTATATAATATATACCTCTCCGGCTGCAGTAGTGATATATATATATTTTTTATATCATTATCATCCAGTCTATATTAGCAGCAGACGCAGTACGGTAGTCCACGGCTGTAGCTACCTCTGTGTCGGCAGTCGCTCGTCCATCCATAATTGTATACCACCTACCTGTTGTGTGTTTTTTTTTCTATCTTCTTGATACTAGTAGCTTACTTTAGGAGTCTGCAGTGCTGACAGTGTCCAGCAGGTCCGTCATTATATAATACAGGCATTCCCAACCACGGTCCTCAAGGCACACTAACAGTCCTGGTCTTAGTGATATCCAGCCTTCAGCACAGGTGACTTAATTAGTAGCTCAGTTATTTTGATTTAACCATCTGTGCAGCAGCCTGGATATCACTAAAACCTGCACTGTTGGTGTGCCTTGAGGACCGTGGTTGGGAATGCCAGATATAATATATACCTGTCCGGCTGCAGTAGTGATATATATATATTTTTTATATCATCATCCAGTCTATATTAGCAGCAGACGCAGTACGGTAGTCCACGGCTGTAGCTACCTCTGTGTCGGCAGTCGCTCGTCCATCCATAATTGTATACCACCTACCTGTGGTGTTTTTTTTTTCTATCTTCTTGATACTAGTAGCTTACTTTAGGAGTCTGCAGTGCTGACAGTGTCCAGCAGGTCCGTCATTATATAATATATACCTGTCCGGCTGCAGTAGTGATATATATATATTTTTTATATCATTATCATCCAGTCTATATTAGCAGCAGACACAGTACGGTAGTCCACGGCTGTAGCTACCTCTGTGTCGGCAGTCGCTCGTCCATCCATAAGTATACTAGTATCCATCCATCTCCATTGTTTACCTGAGGTGCCTTTTAGTTGTGCCTATTAAAATATGGAGAACAAAAATGTTGAGGTTCCAAAAATAGGGAAAGATCAAGATCCACTTCCACCTCGTGCTGAAGCTGCTGCCACTAGTCATGGCCGAGACGATGAAATGCCATCAAAGTCGTCTGCCAAGGCCGATGCCCAATGTCATAGTACAGAGCATGTAAAATCCAAAACACCAAATATCACTAAAAAAAGGACTCAAAAATCTAAAATAAAATTGTCGGAGGAGAAGCGTAAACTTGCCAATATGCCATTTACCACACGGAGTGGCAAGGAACGGCTGAGGCCCTGGCCTATGTTCATGGCTAGTGGTTCAGCTTCACATGAGGATGGAAGCACTCAGCCTCTCGCTAGAAAAATGAAAATACTCAAGCTGGCAAAAGCACAGCAAAGAACTGTGCGTTTTTCGAAATCACAAATCCACAAGGAGAGTCCAATTGTGTCGTTTGCGATGCCTGACCTTCCCAACACTGGACGTGAAGAGCATGCGCCTTCCACCATTTCCACGCCCCCTGCAAGTGCTGGAAGGAGCACCCGCAGTCCAGTTCCTGATAGTCAGATTGAAGATGTCTGTGTTGAAGTACACCAGGATGAGGAGGATATGGGTGTTGCTGGCGCTGGGGAGGAAATTGACCAGGAGGATTCTGATGGTGAGGTGGTTTGTTTAAGTGAGGCACCCGGGGAGACACCTGTTGTCCGTGGGAGGAATAGGGCCATTGACATGCCTGGTGAAAATACCAAAAAAATCAGCTCTTCGGTGTGGAAGTATTTCAACAGAAATGCGGACAACATTTGTCAAGCCGTGTGTTGCCTTTGTCAAGCTGTAATAAGTAGGGGTAAGGACGTTAACCACCTCGGAACATCCTCCCTTATACGTCACCTGCAGCGCATTCATCATAAGTCAGTGACAAGTTCAAAAACTTTGGGCGACAGCGGAAGCAGTCCACTGACCAGTAAATCCCTTCCTCTTGTAACCAAGCTCACGCAAACCACCCCACCAACTCCCTCAGTGTCAATTTCCTCCTTCCCCAGGAATGCCAATAGTCCTGCAGGCCATGTCACTGGCAATTCTGACGAGTCCTCTCCTGCCTGGGATTCCTCCGATGCATCCTTGCGTGTAACGCCTACTGCTGCTGGCGCTGCTGTTGTTGCTGCTGGGAGTCGATGGTCATCCCAGAGGGGAAGTCGTACTCGTAAGACCACTTTTACTACTTCCACCAAGCAATTGACTGTCCAACAGTCCTTTGCGAGGAAGATGAAATATCACAGCAGTCATCCTGCTGCAAAGCGGATAACTGAGGCCTTGGCATCCTGGGCGGTGAGAAACGTGGTTCCGGTATCCATCATTACTGCAGAGACAACTAGAGACTTGTTGGAGGTACTGTGTCCCCGGTACCAAATACCATCTAGGTTCCATTTCTCTAGGCAGGCGATACCGAAAATGTACACAGACCTCAGAAAAAGACTCACCAGTGTCCTAAAAAATGCAGTTGTACCCAATGTCCACTTAACCACGGACATGTGGACAAGTGGAGCAGGGCAGGCTCAGGACTATATGACTGTGACAGCCCACTGGGTAGATGTATGGACTCCCGCCGCAAGAACAGCAGCGGCGGCACCAGTAGCAGCATCTCGCAAATGCCAACTCTTTCCTAGGCAGGCTACGCTTTGTATCACCGCTTTCCAGAATACGCACACAGCTAAAAACCTCTTACGGCAACTGAGGAAGATCATCGCAGAATGGCTTACCCCAATTGGACTCTCCTGTGGATTTGTGGCATCGGACAACGCCAGCAATATTGTGTGTGCATTAAATCTGGGCAAATTCCAGCACGTCCCATGTTTTGCACATACCTTGAATTTGGTGGTGCAGAATTATTTAAAAAACGAGAGGGGCGTGCAAGAGATGCTGTCGGTGGCCAGAAGAATTGCGGGACACTTTCGGCGTACAGGCACCACGTACAGAAGACTGGAGCACCACCAAAAACGCCTGAACCTGCCCTGCCATCATCTGAAGCAAGAAGTGGTAATGACGTGGAATTCAACCCTCTATATGCTTCAGAGGTTGGAGGAGCAGCAAAAGGCCATTCAAGCCTATACAACTGAGCACGATATAGGAGGTGGAATGCACCTGTCTCAAGCGCAGTGGAGAATGATTTCAACGTTGTGCAAGGTTCTGCAACCTTTTGAACTTGCCACACGTGAAGTCAGTTCAGACACTGCCAGCCTGAGTCAGGTCATTCCCCTCATCAGGCTTTTGCAGAAGAAGCTGGAAACATTGAAGGAGGAGCTAACACAGAGCGATTCCGCTAGGCATGTGGGACTTGTGGATGGAGCCCTTAATTCGCTTAACAAGGATTCACGGGTGGTCAATCTGTTGAAATCAGAGCACTACATTTTGGCCACCGTGCTCGATCCTAGATTTAAAACCTACCTTGGATCTCTTTTTCCGGCAGACACAAGTCTGCTGGGGTTCAAAGACCTGCTGGTGACAAAATTGTCAAGTCAAGCGGAACGCGAACTGTCAACATCTCCTCCTTCACATTCTCCCGCAACTGGGGGTGCGAGGAAAAGGCTCAGAATTCCGAGCCCACCCGCTGGCGGTGATGCAGGGCAGTCTGGAGCGACTGCTGATGCTGACATCTGGTCCGGACTGAAGGACCTGACAACGATTACGGACATGTCGTCTACTGTCACTGCATATGATTCTCTCCCCATTGAAAGAATGGTGGAGGATTATATGAGTGACCGCATCCAAGTAGGCACGTCAGACAGTCTGTACTTATACTGGCAGGAAAAAGAGGCAATTTGGAGGCCCTTGCACAAACTGGCTTTATTCTACCTAAGTTGCCCTCCCACAAGTGTGTACTCCGAAAGAGTGTTTAGTGCCGCCGCTCACCTTGTCAGCAATCGGCGTACGAGGTTACATCCAGAAAATGTGGAGAAGATGATGTTCATTAAAATGAATTATAATCAATTCCTCCGTGGAGACATTGACCAGCAGCAATTGCCTCCACAAAGTACACAGGGAGCTGAGATGGTGGATTCCAGTGGGGACGAATTGATAATCTGTGAGGAGGGGGATGTACACGGTGATATATCGGAGGATGATGATGAGGTGGACATCTTGCCTCTGTAGAGCCAGTTTGTGCAAGGAGAGATTAATTGCTTCTTTTTTGGTGGGGGTCCAAACCAACCAGTCATTTCAGTCACAGTCGTGTGGCAGACCCTGTCACTGAAATGATGGGTTGGTTAAAGTGTGCATGTCCTGTTTATACAACATAAGGGTGGGTGGGAGGGCCCAAGGACAATTCCATCTTGCACCTCTTTTTTCTTTCATTTTTCTTTGCGTCATGTGCTGTTTGGGGAGTAGTTTTTGGAAGGGCCATCCTGCGTGACACTGCAGTGCCACTCCTAGATGGGCCAGGTGTTTGTGTCGGCCACTAGGGTCGCTTAGCTTACTCACACAGCTACCTCATTGCGCCTCTTTTTTTCTTTGCGTCATGTGCTGTTTAGGGGGTGTTTTTTGGAAGGGCCATCCTGCGTGACACTGCAGTGCCACTCCTAGATGGGCCAGGTGTTTGTGTCGGCCACTTGGGTCGCTTATCTTAGTCACACAGCTACCTCATTGCGCCTCTTTTTTTCTTTGCGTCATGTGCTGTTTGGGGGGTGTTTTTTGGAAGGGCCATCCTGCGTGACACTGCAGTGCCACTCCTAGATGGGCCAGGTGTTTGTGTCGGCCACTAGGGTCGCTTATCTTAGTCACACAGCTACCTCATTGCGCCTCTTTTTTTTCTTCTTTGCGTCATGTGCTGTTTGGGGAGTAGTTTTTTGAAGGGCCATCCTGCGTGACACTGCAGTGCCACTCCTAGATGGGCCAGGTGTTTGTGTCGGCCACTTGGGTCGCTGAGCTTAGTCATCCAGCGACCTCGGTGCAAATTTTAGGACTAAAAATAATATTGTGAGGTGTTCAGAATAGACTGAAAATGAGTGGAAATTATGGTTATTGAGGTTAATAATACTTTGGGATCAAAATGACCCCCAAATTCTATGATTTAAGCTGTTTTTTAGGGTTTTTTGAAAAAAACACCCGAATCCAAAACACACCCGAATCCGACAAAAAAAATTCGGTGAGGTTTTGCCAAAACGCGTTCGAACCCAAAACACGGCCGCGGAACCGAACCCAAAACCAAAACACAAAACCCGAAAAATTTCCGGTACTCATCACTAATAATTACTTAGGCAAAACAAATATAGAGACACATGGCTATGATATCAATAAATACTTCTATACTTCTAATATACTGCTAAATCACAGGATTCCCAGTGTTATCATAAGAAGCATTGGAGGCCTAGGTTTTCATTCAGGCCCTTCGGGGAAATAGTCCCCAGGCTATAGATCCACCTAGATTCTTTTTGTAACAGGATTCTGTCCCTATCACCCCCCCTCAGTTTCTTAGGAACATGGTCGATGAGAATGGCCCTGATACTGGCGACTGCATGCTTGGCTTCTAAACAGTGCCTGGAAAAGGCTGGTCAGAACAGCCCTTCTCCAGTGCTTTTTTAATAGCACTACGGTGAAGGGCCATTCTTTCCCTAAACTGTCTTATGGTCTTACCTATGTAGGCAAGACCACAAGGACAGGTAAGGAGATAGATCACATCTGTTGTTGTACATGTCAATCTATGTCTGATTTTAATTTTACGTCCTGTATGGGGATGATTAAAAGTAGGACCTGCCATTAAAGTGTTACAGGTCGCACACCCCAGACACCTAAAACACCCCTGTTTAGTTCTAAGGAAGTGAGATTCATTTTCTCGAGTTCATTTGACTACATCTAGCTTCATGATCAAATCTCCCAAATTATTACCACGTGTGTGGCAAGGCATGATTCGAGTTTGTGCAAACGAAGTGAGAGATTGGTCCGTCTGGACTATGGGCCAAAGTTGCTTGGCCCTCTTGACCTGACGTGTACTGGCTGTGGTATACTTGGTCACCCAGGGTAATCTAGAGTCTCCTAATTTATTACCTTTCGGTCCTGCCCTCAGCATTTGCTCACGCGGGATGCTCAAAACTTTGTTTTTAGAAGCCTGTAATTCTCTTAAAGGACACCCTCGTTGTGCGAATTTATGCAGCATGTTATCAAGTGCTACAATAGTATCCTCTGGAACTGAGGTTATCCTACGTACTCGCATAAACTGTGAGTACGGTAGGCCCTTCCTGAGTGCTAGAGGATGAAAACTCTGATGACATAAGAGTGTGTTTCTGTCTGTAGGTTTAACAAAGATGGACGTAGAAAGATGCCCATCCTTCAGTGTAATGCTTACATCCAAATAGTTGATATTCACTTCATCTATCACTGTGGTAAACTTCACCACATGTGTGGCGAGATTATGTGATTCCCAAAGTTGAACTAAATCCTCCTTAGTGCTCTTCCATAAAAGAATAAGGTCGTCTATATATCGCCTATAATAGACGACCTTTGACATAACTTGGGGGTCCAAGTAGAACATCTGTTTCTCTAATTGGAACATAAAGGCATTGGCGTACGATGGGGCCACTGCCGACCCCATCACACAGCCTGCCAGCTGTAAGAAAAAATTGCCATTAAATACAAAGTAATTATGGCTGAGCACCAGGTGTAGCAATTTCAAGAAAAACCCCACCTCAGGACCCTGATAAACAACATTATCCTGTATTAATTGGCGAACTGCCTCCACACCTGCATCATGAGGGATGCAGGTGTAGAGGCTGGTGACATCCGCACTGCAGAGGAGGGTGTCAACCGGTATGTTATCC
Organism: Pseudophryne corroboree; assembly: GCF_028390025.1. NCBI lineage: Eukaryota > Metazoa > Chordata > Amphibia > Anura > Myobatrachidae > Pseudophryne > Pseudophryne corroboree. Next base: position 44,807,507 of record NC_086454.1, on the reverse strand, counting down.
AATTCCTGCAACTGCATTAAAAGGGAGGTCGTGTCCTTGAGATAGGACGGTAATGCTTGGACGCAAGGGTTTAAAAATGCGTCCAAGAATACCGCCACTGGGTGAAAGAGAGAGCCCCTGGCCGACACTATCGGGCGAGCAGGGGGCTCAATGAGGGACTTATGTACTTTAGGTACAGTATAAAAAAGGGGCACCTTGGGAAACTCCACTCTAAGTGCATCTCTAAGGTCCCCAGAGATAATACCCCGGTCAAGTTGTTCTGCCAGGTATCGGTCTAACTCTATCTTATACTGTTGTGTAGGGTCCCTATGTAGTTTACTATATGTGAACGAGTCACCTAATTGGCGGTCACATTCCTTAATGTAGGCTTACAGGTCCTGGACCACTATCGCACCACCTTTGTCCGCCTTACGTACTACTATATCCGTTCTAGTAGTTAAACCTCTAAGAGTAATCCTGTCCTCCCTAGACATATTACTAAACTGACTATAAGTGGGTACATTTTGTCCCTCTTTCTCAAGCATGCGTAGGAAAGTCCTGATGGACGGGTTGAGGCTGGGGGGGTCAAAGTTAGAACCAGGGATGATGCTCCGTAGTTGAGGGGGGATGTCACTGCTGGGTATGTTAGGAAGCTTGTTGTTATAGAATTCCCTTCTCCTCAAAGTCCTTCCCAGACGGAGCATCTCCACCTTCCACTCAAACGGGTCAGGTCCTTGGGCTGGAACAAATGATAATCCCTTTGCTAACAGTCTATACTCCTGGTCCGACAGGGGTGTGGATGATAAGTTAAAGACAAGTTCACTCAAGCTCGCTGTGGTTTTGGACCGTGTGATCCTTTGGTTTTGTTGCGAGCGCCGCGTCCTCTTCCTCGTTCGGATACTGGGGTCCGATTGGATCGTGTTGAAACTAGAGATGAGCGGGTTCGGTTCCTCGGAATCCGAACCCGCCCGAACTTCAGGGTTTTTTACACGGGGCCGAGCGACTTGGATCTTCCCGCCTTGCTCGGTTAACCCGAGCGCGCCCGAACGTCATCATCCCGCTGTCGGATTCTCGCGAGGCTCGGATTCTATCGCGAGACTCAGATTCTATATAAGGAGCCGCGCGTCGCCGCCATTTTCACACGTGCATTGAGATTGATAGGGAGAAGACGTGGCTGGCGTCCTCTCCGTTTAGACTAGAGTACTAGAGAGAGACACAAATTTTGGGGAGCATATTATTAGGAGGAGTACTACTTGCTGCTGATAGTGTGACCAGTGACCACCAGTTTAATTAATCCGTTCTCTGCCTGAAAAAAAACGATACACAGTGTGACACAGTCACATACCACATCTGTGCTCAGCCCAGTGTGCTGCATCATATGTAATACTGTATATCATTATCTGACTGTGCTGAGTGCTCACTGCTCACACAGCTTAATTGTGGGGGAGACTGGGGAGCAGTTATAGCAGGAGTACATATTTTAAGTACAGTGCACACTTTTGCTGCCAGAGTGCCACTGCCAGTGTGACTGACCAGTGACCACTGACCACCAGTATTGTGATTGTCTGCTGACCACCAGTATAATTGTGATTGTCTGCCTGAAAAAGTTAAACACTCGTCGTGTGGTGTTTTTATAAACGCATTCTGCAGACAGTGTCCAGCAGGTCCGTCATTACATAATATATACCTGTCCGGCTGCAGTACTAGTGTGATATATATATATATTTTAATTTTATCTCATTATCATCCAGTCTATATTAGCAGCAGACACAGTACGGTAGTCCACGGCTGTAGCTACCTCTGTGTCGGCAGTCGCTCGTCCATCCATAATTGTATACCACCTACCCGTGGTTTTTTTTTTTCTATCTTCTTGATACTAGTAGCTTACTTTAGGAGTCTGCAGTGCTGACAGACAGTGTCCAGCAGGTCCGTCATTACATAATATATACCTGTCCGGCTGCAGTACTAGTGTGATATATATATATATTTTAATTTTATCTCATTATCATCCAGTCTATATTAGCAGCAGACACAGTACGGTAGTCCACGGCTGTAGCTACCTCTGTGTCGGCAGTCGCTCGTCCATCCATAATTGTATACCACCTACCCGTGGTTTTTTTTTTTCTATCTTCTTGATACTAGTAGCTTACTTTAGGAGTCTGCAGTGCTGACAGACAGTGTCCAGCAGGTCCGTCATTACATAATATATACCTGTCCGGCTGCAGTACTAGTGTGATATATATATATATATTTTAATTTTATCTCATTATCATCCAGTCTATATTAGCAGCAGACACAGTACGGTAGTCCACGGCTGTAGCTACCTCTATGTCGGCAGTCGCTCGTCCATCCATAATTGTATACCACCTACCCGTGGTTTTTTTTTTTTCCTATCTTCTTGATACTAGCAGCTTACTTTAGGAGTCTGCAGTGCTGACAGACAGTGTCCAGCAGGTCCGTCATTACATAATATATACCTGTCCGGCTGCAGTACTAGTGTGATATATATATATATTTTAATTTTATCTCATTATTATCCAGTCTAAATTAGCAGCAGACACAGTACGGTAGTCCACGGCTGTAGCTACCTCTGTGTCGGCAGTCGCTCGTCCATCCATAATTGTATACCACCTACCCGTGGTTTTTTTTTTTTTTTATATCTTCTTGATACTAGTAGCTTACTTTAGGAGTCTGCAGTGCTGAGTCTGACAGACAGTGTCCAGCAGGTCCGTCATTACATAATATATACCTGTCCGGCTGCAGTACTAGTGTGATATATATATATATTTTAATTTTATCTCATTATCATCCAGTCTATATTAGCAGCAGACACAGTACGGTAGTCCACGGCTGTAGCTACCTCTGTGTCGGCAGTCGCTCGTCATCCATAAGTATACTAGTATCCATCCATCTCCATTGTTTACCTGAGGTGCCTTTTAGTTGTGCCTATTAAAATATGGAGAACAAAAATGTTGAGGTTCCAAAAATAGGGAAAGATCAAGATCGACTTCCACCTCGTGCTGAAGCTGCTGCCACTAGTCATGGCCGAGACGATGAAATGCCAGCAACGTCGTCTGCCAAGGCCGATGCCCAATGTCATAGTACAGAGCATGTAAAATCCAAAACACCAAATATCAGTAAAAAAAGGACTCAAAAATCTAAAATAAAATTGTCGGAGGAGAAGCGTAAACTTGCCAATATGCCATTTACCACACGGAGTGGCAAGGAACGGCTGAGGCCCTGGCCTATGTTCATGGCTAGTGGTTCAGCTTCACATGAGGATGGAAGCACTCAGCCTTTCGCTAGAAAAATGAAAAGACTCAAGCTGGCAAAAGCACAGCAAAGAACTGTGCGTTCTTCGAAATCCCAAATCCACAAGAAGAGTCCAATTGTGTCGGTTGCGATGCCTGACCTTCCCAACACTGGACGTGAAGAGCATGCGCCTTCCACCATTTGCACGCCCCCTGCAAGTGCTGGAAGGAGCACCCGCAGTCCAGTTCCTGATAGTCAGATCAGTGTTGAAGTACACCAGGATGAGGAGGATATGGGTGTTGCTGGCGCTGGGGAGGAAATTGACAAGGAGGATTCTGATGGTGAGGTGGTTTGTTTAAGTCAGGCACCCGGGGAGACACCTGTTGTCCGTGGGAGGAATATGGCCATTGACATGCCTGGTGAAAATACCAAAAAAATCAGCTCTTCGGTGTGGAAGTATTTCAACAGAAATGCGGACAACATTTGTCAAGCCGTGTGTTGCCTTTGTCAAGCTGTAATAAGTAGGGGTAAGGACGTTAACCACCTCGGAACATCCTCCCTTATACGTCACCTGCAGCGCATTCATAATAAGTCAGTGACAAGTTCAAAAACTTTGTGCGACAGCGGAAGCAGTCCACTGACCAGTAAATCCCTTCCTCTTGTAACCAAGCTCACGCAAACCACCCCACCAACTCCCTCAGTGTCAATTTCCTCCTTCCACAGGAATGCCAATAGTCCTGCAGGCCATGTCACTGGCAATTCTGACGAGTCCTCTCCTGCCTGGGATTCCTCCGATGCATCCTTGCGTGTAACGCCTACTGCTGCTGGCGCTGCTGTTGTTGCTGCTGGGAGTCGATGGTCATCCCAGAGGGGAAGTCGTAAGCCCACTTTTACTACTTCCACCAAGCAATTGACTGTCCAACAGTCCTTTGCGAGTAAGATGAAATATCACAGCAGTCATCCTGTTGCAAAGCGGATAACTGAGGCCTTGACAACTATGTTGGTGTTAGACGTGCGTCCGGTATCCGCTGTTAGTTCACAGGGAACTAGACAATTTCTTGAGGTAGTGTGCCCCCGTTACCAAATACCATCTAGGTTCCACTTCTCTAGGCAGGCGATACCGAGAATGTACACGGACGTCAGAAAAAGACTCACCAGTGTCCTAAAAAATGCAGTTGTACCCAATGTCCACTTAACCACGGACATGTGGACAAGTGGAGCAGGGCAGGGTCAGGACTATATGACTGTGACAGCCCACTGGGTAGATGTATGGACTCCCGCCGCAAGAACAGCAGCGGCGGCACCAGTAGCAGCATCTCGCAAACGCCAACTCTTTCCTAGGCAGGCTACGCTTTGTATCACCGGTTTCCAGAATACGCACACAGCTGAAAACCTCTTACGGCAACTGAGGAAGATCATCGCGGAATGGCTTACCCCAATTGGACTCTCCTGTGGATTTGTGGCATCGGACAACGCCAGCAATATTGTGTGTGCATTAAATCTGGGCAAATTCCAGCACGTCCCATGTTTTGCACATACCTTGAATTTGGTGGTGCAGAATTATTTAAAAAACGAGAGGGGCGTGCAAGAGATGCTGTCGGTGGCCAGAAGAATTGCGGGACACTTTCGGCGTACAGGCACCACGTACAGAAGACTGGAGCACCACCAAAAACGCCTGAACCTGCCCTGCCATCATCTGAAGCAAGAAGTGGTAACGACGTGGAATTCAACCCTATATATGCTTCAGAGGTTGGAGGAGCAGCAAAAGGCCATTCAAGCCTATACAATTGAGCACGATATAGGAGGTGGAATGCACCTGTCTCAAGCGCAGTGGAGAATGATTTCAACGTTGTGCAAGGTTCTGCTGCCCTTTGAACTTGCCACACGTGAAGTCAGTTCAGACACTGCCAGCCTGAGTCAGGTCATTCCCCTCATCAGGCTTTTGCAGAAGAAGCTGGAGACATTGAAGAGGAGCTAACACAGAGCGATTCCGCTAGGCATGTGGGACTTGTGGATGGAGCCCTTAATTCGCTTAACAAGGATTCACGGGTGGTCAATCTGTTGAAATCAGAGCACTACATTTTGGCCACCGTGCTCGATCCTAGATTTAAAACCTACCTTGGATCTCTCTTTCCGGCAGACACAAGTCTGCTGGGGTTCAAAGACCTGCTGGTGAGAAAATTGTCAAGTCAAGCGGAACGCGACCTGTCAACATCTCCTCCTTCACATTCTCCCGCAACTGGGGGTGCGAGGAAAAGGCTCAGAATTCCGAGCCCACCCGCTGGCGGTGATGCAGGGCAGTCTGGAGCGACTGCTGATGCTGACATCTGGTCCGGACTGAAGGACCTGCCAACGATTACGGACATGTCGTCTACTGGCACTGCATATGATTCTCTCCCCATTGAAAGAATGGTGGAGGATTATATGAGTGACCGCATCCAAGTAGGCACGTCAGACAGTCCGTACTTATACTGGCAGGAAAAAGAGGCAATTTGGAGGCCCTTGCACAAACTGGCTTTATTCTACCTAAGTTGCCCTCCCACAAGTGTGTACCCTGAAAGAGTGTTTAGTGCCGCCGCTCACCTTGTCAGCAATCGGCGTACGAGTTTACTTCCAGAAAATGTGGAGAAGATGATGTTCATTAAAATGAATTATAATCAATTCCTCCGTGGAGACATTGACCAGCAGCAATTGCCTCCACAAAGTACACAGGGAGCTGAGATGGTGGATTCCAGTGGGGACGAATTGATAATCTGTGAGGAGGGGGATGTACACGGTGATATATCGGAGGATGATGATGAGGTGGACATCTTGCCTCTGTAGAGCCAGTTTGTGCAAGGAGAGATTAATTGCTTCTTTTTTGGTGGGGGTCCAAACCAACCCGTCATTTCAGTCACAGTCGTGTGGCAGACCCTGTCACTGAAATGATGGGTTGGTTAAAGTGTGCATGTCCTGTTTATACAACATAGGGTGGGTGGGAGGGCCCAAGGACAATTCCATCTTGCACCTCTTTTTTCTTTAATTTTTCTTTGCGTCATGTGCTGTTTGGGGAGTATTTTTTTGAAGGGCCATCCTGCGTGACACTGCAGTGCCACTCCTAGATGGGCCAGGTGTTTGTGTCGGCCACTAGGGTCGCTTATCTTACTCACACAGCTACCTCATTGCGCCTCTTTTTTTCTTTGCGTCATGTGCTGTTTGGGGAGTGTTTTTTGGAAGGGCCATCCTGCGTGACACTGCAGTGCCACTCCTAGATGGGCCAGGTGTTTGTGTCGGCCACTAGGGTTGCATATCTTACTCACACAGCTACCTCATTGCGCCTCTTTTTTTCTTTGCGTCATGTGCTGTTTGGGGAGTGTTTTTTGGAAGGGCCATCCTGCGTGACACTGCAGTGCCACTCCTAGATGGGCCAGGTGTTTGTGTCGGCCACTAGGGTCGCTTAGCTTACTCACACAGCTACCTCATTGCGCCTCTTTTTTTCTTTGCGTCATGTGCTGTTTGGGGAGTGTTTTTTGGAAGGGCCATCCTGCGTGACACTGCAGTGCCACTCCTAGATGGGCCAGGTGTTTGTGTCGGCCACTAGGGTCGCTTAGCTTAGTCATCCAGCGACCTCGGTGCAAATTTTAGGACTAAAAATAATATTGTGAGGTGTTCAGAATAGACTGAAAATGAGTGGAAATTATGGTTTTTGAGGTTAATAATACTTTGGGATCAAAATGACCCCCAAATTCTATGATTTAAGCTGTTTTTTAGTGTTTTTTGAAAAAAACACCCGAATCCAAAACACACCCGAATCCGACAAAAAAAATTCGGTGAGGTTTTGCCAAAACGCGGTCGAACCCAAAACACGGCCGCGGAACCGAACCCAAAACCAAAACACAAAACCCGAAAAATTTCAAGTGCACATCTCTAGTTGAAACCCCCGCTGGAGTCTGACCTAAAGGGATGCGTGGACTGAAGTACTAGTACCCTGTGTCTGTTCACCATACCGACGTGGTTGATATCTCCGTCGTCTATAGCCGGATTCCTGATTGATAGTGGAACTACCCAGCCACGGGTATACTTGTCTCTGAGCATAGTCCCTCTGAACTTTCACCAGTTTATCCTTCTTAAACTTGATGAGGTTCTGGCGATAGAGATCCATTTGAGTGCTCAGTTTGTTTAACCAGTCAGATTGGACATCCAAGGATAAGTTCACCTTGTTAAGTGTTTCAAAGGTCTGTAGTTGTTCCTGGACAGTCTTCAACTCCCTGGTAGATTCCTCCACCACCAATAAGATCAAATCCATCGAACATTTGTTAAGGATCGCAACCCACCGCCGGCAAAATTGGGCATTATAGCGCCCAATGGTCGGTGAGTTGCGTATCCGAAATCCTCACGGAATAAGGTTACTACGGTAGTAGTCCGAAAGCGTAATACCATGATATGTAAAGTCACATTCCCTTTGTTTAAGGCGAAGCCAGGCCCTAAACAATTCTTCATTAGAGCTGGTGACTGGTTCATCCTGCAGACATCTCCCAACCAATATGGCATTTGCTTCTGCATCAGAAAAGCTAAATCGGTCGCTTGCATCTTTATGGATGAGATCCAATGTGGCCTCCAGGTCTGCATTAACTCCTGCCATAACCACTGTGCTCAATTGCCGCTCCACTTTGAGCTATAGAAGAAAGCCAATATGTCCACTATTGAAAAAATACAGCAGTCCAATATGTAACTCCTGTTAAAAACAGCTGGAATGCTGTTAAAAGATCTTGGTCCCGTGTGGTCTTTCAATATAGATACCTGTTTGGAGGTGCCTTGACTGGAATAAGCCCTTAGCAGTATGGCAGCTGCTGGTGCTAAATCCAATACAAAGAAAAAATGGTGTGTCCGGCACTCAATTCCTTAATGCTGTAATTGCTGCGGTGCCCTCCTCGTGGAGCTTGCTGTCTCCACCATGCAGGTACAGAGGTAGACAGGCGGCACTCAGCAGACTTGAAACAGAAGGTTTAAACGAATTTCATTTTATTAGCCACAAGCCGACATGTTTCGGAGACTAATCTCCGTCCTCAGGGCCAGTCAAATGTGAATGTGTTACTAACATACATAAATACCACCACAAACAAGATCCTAACAAGCCTGATGGTACTCACCTGCTCCACGGCGCAACCGTTAGTACACCGTCCTCGATCCGCATGCGCGTCTCAACACAGTGACGTCACGATGCGCCGCGTCGCAGGGAAGCACCATGGCAACCTCGGGACTCCATGCTCACGTCCCTGGCGCCCGCTGCTAAAACAGATACCAGACATTAAACCTAGTGAAAAGAAGCACAACATGTGTTACCCAATGAAATCTTAAGCTAAATTCGTTTAAACCTTCTGTTTCAAGTCTGCTGAGTGCCGCCTGTCTACCTCTGTACCTGCATGGTGGAGTCAGCAAGCTCCACGAGGAGGGCACCGCAGCAATTACAGCATTAAGGAATTGAGTGCCGGACACACCATTTTTTCTTTATATATATATATATATATATATACTACGTGATTCATCGCGCCCTAAGGGCGCTCTTCACACCGCCATAAGGGGCTACGCCCCGTTAACTCTTGCACACCTTTGTGGCGTGCAATATTTTTATTATATGATGTATTACCTCCAATCATAATTGTGTGAGTGGTTAAATATTGCATGGACAAAGGGCGTGCAATGGTTAAGGGGTCGAAGCCCCTTGCAACGGCGTGAACAGCGCACGCAGGGCCTAATGAATCACCTAGTAGGTGCTTAGGTTGGGGGAGTGGCGGGTGCGGGGAAGACACGGATAGGATCCTGGGGTGCCACAGGTGGGGGAGGGGCGATGCGGGAGGTGCAGCAGGTGGGGGAGGGGCTGGTTCGGTGGTGCCGCGGGTGGGGGAGGGTGCCGCGGGTGGGGGAGGGTGCCGCGGGTGGGGGTTCGGATCACCGTGGGTGGGGGAGGAGCAGTTGCGGTGGTGCCCCGGGTGGGGGAGGGGTGGGTGCGGTGGTGTGGCGGGTGTGGGAGGGGTGACTGCGGGTGGGGGGAGGGGGTCCAGAGCTACAGTGGGTGCTGGAGGGGGTGTGTGGGGGTGCCGCGGATGGGGCCCGGAGGTACTGTGAGTGGGGGAGGGGCGGGTAATGCTTCTCCTGCATCTCCTCCTGTCAGCAGCTAAGCTGCTGTCCTCCCTTTGGCAGTGTCTCTCCCGGAGACTCGCACAGCAGCCAGTCACTAGTGTTAGCGCCGGTGTCCCAACGCGCCGCCTTACAGGGAAGAAGATGCACTCAATAAACTACAGCTCCCAGCAGCCCTAAGGGCCGCAATGCTTCGGCGCTAAGGGCTGCTGGGAGCTTTAGTTTATTTAGTGCGTCTACTTCCCTGTAATGCGGCGCGTTGGGACACTGGTGCTAACAATAGTGACTGGCTGGCAGAACTGACTGACTGGCTGAATCAATGTAAAAGGTGAGAGTGCTGTGCAGTGTCAATGTCACTGCACACAGGCCCGGCGCTAGCCGCTCAGCAAAGGGATCAAGTGCAGGCAGGGGCGGATCCAGAAGAAAATGATAGGGGGGGCACCATGGAAGGGGCAAGTACATTTGCATGCGGCTTCGGTGCATGTGAGGTGGCGCTTCTTATACAATGCCCACAGTTGTAGCGCTCATTATGCAATGTCCACTGTACTGGTAGTGCCCCTTATATAGACCCCATAGTAGTGGTGCCCCTTATGCAATGCTCGTATTGCTCCCAGTAGTAATGTTGCCTGTAGTAATGCCCGCAGTCATTTAGTGAGTTAAACAATTGCCCCCACAGTGCCAGGTAAACAATTGCCCCCACAGTACCAGATAAACAATTGCCCCCACAGTACCAGATAAACAATTGCCCCCACAGTGCCAGGTATACAATTGCCCTCACAGTGCCAGGTATACAAATGCCCCCACAGCAGGTATACAAATGCCCCCATAGCAGGTATACAAATGCCCCCACAGCAGTGCTGCAGCTGCTTACCGCTGCTGCTGCTGCTTCTCTGCCTGGCTCTGAGGGTGTCAGGAGGAGAGCGCGACTATGTCTGGCGCCGGTGGCGGCGCCATGTAGGACTTCAAACTAGCCACCGGTTCGTGAGCCAATCAGAGCTCGCGGGCCGGCGGCTCCTGATTGGCTGCCGGTCCGCGAGCTCTGATTGGATCACAAACCGGCGGCTGGTTTGAAGTCCGCTACACGCCGCCAGATAGCCGCGCTCTCCTCCTGACAGCTGAGACACGCTGCCGCCGGACTGAGCGGCAGCGTGTCTCAGTGACACAAGCGGACGGGGACGGATGGGGCCACAAATGACAGGGGGGGCACGGGCCCGAGTGCCCCCCCCCTGGATCCTCTACTGAACGCAGGGAGGTGCCAGGAAGCAGAGGTGTTTTCCGTGCTCTGCATCCCTGTTCTGAGCTGTTGCAGCTATCCCTGCTGCTGCCGGCTGCTGTTACACATGCAGTGGCGCCAGAAGCACAAAACCTCCTCTCCCCCTCGGCGCTGGCAGCACAAAGTCTCCTCTCCCCCTCCCCTCTCCTCCCCTGTGTGACATTCAGTGGCCGGGCGGGAGCCAAAAGGGGGCGGAGCTAGATGGGGATAAGGGGCAGAGCTAGACGGGACCATGCTGCAGCAGGAGGATGAGCTGCTACAGCTTCGGCCAGCCAGACTTCATTAGGTAAGTGTCTGGAAAGAGAGTGAGTGTGTGTGTGTGTGTGTGTGTGTGTGTGTGTGTGTGTGTGTGTGTGTATATACAGTGTCTGTGTATACTGTATACATGTGTGACTGTATATGTGTGTAATGTATATACAGTATGTATGTGTGTGTGTTTGTATATATATATATATATATATATGTGTGTGTGTGTGTGTGTGTGTGTGTGTGTGTGTGTGTGTGTGTGTGTGTGTGTGTGTATGTGTGACTGCGGCATAATGTGTGTAAGCATCACTGGTACAGGGGGCGTTACGTGTGTAATCGTCACTGGTACAGGGGCGTTACGTGTCTAAGTGGCACTGGTACAGAGGGCGTTACGTGTGTAAGCGGCACTGGTACAGAGGGCGTTACGTGTGTAAGCGTCACTGCTACAGGGGGCGTTACGTGTGTAAGCATCACTGCTATAGGGAAGCATTGCGTGTGTAAGCATCACTGCTACAGGGGGCGTTATGTGGGTAAGCGGCACTGGTACAGGGGGCGTTACACGTGTAAGCGGCACTGGTACAGGGGGCGTTACGTGTGTAAGCGTCACTGGTACAGGGGGCGTTACGTGTGTAAGCGTCACTGGTACAGGGGGCGTTACGTGTGTAAGCGTCACTGGTACAGGGGGCGTTATGAGTGTAAGCATCACTGGCACGGGGGCGTTACACGTGTAAGCGTCACTGGTACAGGGGGGCGTTACGTGTGTAAGCGTCACTGGTACAGGGGGCGTTACGTGTGTAAGCATCACTGGTACAGGGGGCGTTATGTGTGTAAGCGTCACTGGTACAGGGGGGCGTTACGTGTGTGAGCGTCACTGGTACAGGGGTGTGTTACGTGTGTAAGCATCACTGGTACAGGGGGCGTTATGTGTGTAAGCGTGACTGCTACAGGGGGTGTTACTTGTGTAAGCGTCACTGGTACAGGGGGCGTTACATGTGTAAGCGTCACTGGTTCAGGGGGCGTTACGTGTGTAAGCGTCTCTGGCCCAGGAGGCGTGACATGTGTAAGCGTCTCTGGTACAGGGGGTATTATGGTGGTCATTCAGAGTTGTTCGCTCGTTGCCGTTTTTCGCAACGGAGCGATTAGGTGGAAAATGCGCATGCGCATGGTACGCAGCGCGCATGCGCTAACTTATTTAACACAAAACTTAGTAGATTTACACAAGCTCGAGCGACGTTTTTTCAACGCTCGAGTGTTCGGTGTTTGATTGACAGGAAGTGGGTGTTTCTGGATGGAAACTTGGCGTTTTCAGGGAGTGTGCTAAAAAACGCAGGCGTGCCAGGAAAAAACGCAGGAGTGGCTGGAGAAACGGGGGAGTGGCTGGCCGAACGCAGGGCGTGTTTGTGACGTCAAACCAGGAACTAAACGGACTGAGCTGATCGCAATCTGTGAGTAGGTCTGGAGCTACTCAGAAACTGAAAAGAATTATTTAGTAGCAGTTCTGCTAATCTTTCGTTCGCAATTCTGCTAAGCTAAGATACACTCCCAGAGGGCGGCGGCCTAGCGTGTGCAATGCTGCTAAAAGCAGCTAGCAAGCGAACAACTCGGAATGACCACCTGTGTGCGCTGTCCCTTTGTAAAGTATGCAAGGGTGCAAATTTATAGTTTGCAGGTGGGCGCCGAACACCCTAGCACCGGCCCTGACTGCACACCCACTGTACTGCACAGTACTGTCATACTAACGTTTGCACCAGAGTTTTGACTGCATAAAGTATATAAAAAAATACAAAGAATATGTTAGAAATATCTTCTTTGCATTAGTCTAATAATTTTATAGCCAAAACTCTGGAGTAGAAAGTCTATGGCAGCTGAGGCAGTGCCTTTACCTGCCTATCTTTTCCGCACATCTTTGTTCAAAACTCACCAAATTTCCAGAAGTTTATACTGCTACACCTGTGTATAATGCCCAGATGTACGCTTTGGCTCATAAATTGCATGTAAATCTGGCTCTGGTGCTAGCCAGTACCTCCTGAGCTATTTAGCTCACCGCACCTCCCTGTTGTTGATGCCAGAGAGGGTAGGCGGAATGGCATTTTCCCCCCCTATCTACAGTGCAGAGACTTGCTGCAGATACAGTGGCATACCCCCAGCTGTACCTTTTTGGCAGGTACAGTCCCCTTTTTTTATGGTCTGTACCGATTTTTGACTCTCCAAACTTCCATTGAAAGTATAGGGAAAATGGGCGTGGCCACACTGCTGTACCCATGGCCACGCCCCCTTTTCAAATTTGTATACATTTTTATGTGTAAGTTGTTGGAGGGTGTGCTGCTGCAGATGCAGTGGGCCTATTTTAGGGTGTGGACCTGGAGCTGCAGCTCCATCAGCCCCATTGTTAATCCTGCTCTGGGAAAACACAGCAGCCAAAGGGCAGAGTCTCCTATTGGACGTAACCTGTGTGGGAGGGCGTTTCTCGCCCAATCAGCTGTGTGACTGGGTGTGATAGACCTGCCACTAACCCAATCCTAGCAACTAGCCACGCCCAGTGTTAGAGACACAGGCACAGAGTCACAGATCTGGGCTATTATATCACAGATGAAAGCAGGTTCTCACTGAGCACATGTGACAGACATGACAGAGTCTGGAGACGCCAAGGAGAACGTTCTGCTGCCTGCATCATCCTCCAGCATGACCGGTTTGGCAGTGGGTCAGTAATGGTGTGGGGTGGAATTTCTTTGGGGGGCCGCACAGCCCTCCATGTGCTCGCCAGAGGTAGCCTGACTGCCATTAGGTACCGAGATGAGATAATCAGACCCCTTGTGAGACCATATGCTGGTGCGGTTGGCCCTGGGTTCCTCCTAATGCAAGACAATGCTAAATCATGCTAAATCATGTGGCTGGAGTGTGTCAGCAGTTTCTGCAAGACGAAGGCATTGATGCTATGGACTGGCCCGCACGTTCCCCAGACCTGAATCCAATTGAGCACATCTGGGACATCATGACTCACTCCATCCACCAACGCCACGTTGCACCACAGACTGTCCAGGAGTTGGCGGATGCTTTAGTGCAGGTCTGGGAGGAGATCCCACCTCATCAGGAGCATGCCCAGGTGTTGTAGGGAGGTCATACAGGCACGTGGAGGCCACAGACACTACTGAGCCTCATTTTGACTTGTTTTAAGGACATTACATCAAAGTTGGATCAGCCTGTAGTGTGTTTTTCCACTTTCATTTTGAGTGTGACTCCAAATCCAGACCTCCATGGGTTAATAAATTTGATTTCCACTGATAATTTTTGTGTAATTTTGTTGTCAACACATTCAGCTATGTAAAGAACAAAGTATTTAATAAGAATATTTCATTCATTCAGATCTAGGATGTGTTATTTTAGTGTTCCCTTTATTTTTTTGAGCAGTATATCTCCTATATATTAGCCCAACTCTGTGATTCTGTGCCTGGCTGTAACGCTGGGCGGAGTCACAGGCACAGATCTACCAGAAGTCCTCTCCCTCTGACCGCCCATCCCCGCCCAGTCCCCTCCCCGTCTCCGCCCTGTCCCCTGTCTCCCTCCTCCCCGTACACTCCCTGGTGACAGAGCAGCCGCTGACTGTGAGCGGAACTCACACTACCCGCCTCACAGACTAGCGGCTGCTGCAGAGTTCAGGGGACAATGCTGACACTGACAGCCACACTCGCTCCCCCTCCCACCCGCGGCAACCAACCGCATCCACCCAGCACCCGAGCCACTCCCGCCCTCTCCCCCACCCGTAGCACCAACATCCGCGGCCGCCCACCCGCGGCATCCACCCGCGGCACTCCCGTCCCCGCCCGTAGCACCGACACCCGCGTCCCCCCCCCATCCGCGGCACCCAACGCATCCCCCCACATCCACCCCCACCCGCCCCCACACCTGCAGCAAACCCCGCCCCTCCCCCACTCGCGGCACCCCCGCCCCTCCACCACCAGCGGCACCCCCGCCCCTCCACCACCCCCATACCCACCTCTCCCCCTGCTACACCCCTGCACCCTCCACCCCACCCGCACCTGTCCCCCCACCCATGGCACCACGCCTTCACCCCCAGCATCCCCCCCTCCCCCACCCACAGCACTCCCACACCAGCTTCTCCCACAGCCCCCCACCCCTCCCACACCCACATAACCCCAGCTCCCAACCCCCCACCCATGGCACCCCCGCCCCTCCCATTCGCACACCACCCATGCTCCCGCACCCCCACCCCTCCACTACCTGCAGCACCCCCACCCACCCGCCCCCGCAACCGTGGCACCCTCACACCCACCCAACTGCACCACCCCGGCAAACGGCCCCCTCCCCCACCCGCGGCACCCCCACCCCACCCCCATACCCATCTCTCCCCCCGCTATACCCCTGCACCCTCCACCCCACCCGCACCACCACCGCATCTGCCCCTCCTGCACCCACCCCTCCCCCATCCGCAACACCCCTGCTCCCACAACCCCCCCCCCCCAACCCTCAGAAACCCCCGCAGCCGCCTCCCACCCCCCAACCGAAGCACCACTGCACCCGCCCCTGCACCCACGCACCTGTCCCCCATCCATGGCACCAGGCCACCACCCGCAGCACCCCCCCCTCCACCCACTGCACTCCCACACCAGCTTCTCCCACAGCCCCCCCACCCCTCCCACACCCACATCACCCCTGCTCCCAACCCACCACCCATGGCACCCCCGCCCCTCCCCTACGCACAGCACCCATGCTCCAGCACCCCCACCCCTCCCCTACCTGCAGCACCACCCGCCCCCGCAACTGTGGCACCCTCACACCCACCCGCACCACCCCAGCAAACGGCCCCCTCCCCCACACACAGCACCTGCTCCTCCCCCCAACACCCACGCACCTGCCCCTCCACCACCCGCAACACCACCACAGCTGGCCCTCCCCAACTGCGTTAACCCCACACCAGCCCCTCACCCACCCACAGCGCCCTCTGATCCCCTCCCCCGCACCCACCCCTCCCCTACCCGCGGCGCATCAGGACCCCCACCACACCCCCACAGCTGCCACTCCCCCACCCACAGCACCTCCGGCCCCTCCCCCACCACCATCATCTATAGACACCTTCCCTCATTCGCACACCTACCACACCTTCCCCTCCACCACCCCCTGCACCTCTGGACCACCACCCACAGCACCTCAGGACCCCCTCCCCCTCCACGGCTCCCCTGCAGCCACCCGCAGCATCTACATACCCCATCCCGCACCCACACCTCCCCCACCCGCAGCACTTCTACAACCCATCACCTAACCCCCACACCCCTGCAACCCCACCTTCCCCTACATCACCCCTCCCACACGCACAGCACCTCCAGACCCCTTCTTCATCCACAGCCTCCCGCACCTGCCCCTCCACCACCAGCAGCATCTACAGACCCCATCCACACCCCCTCACGCCCCCCCCCCTGGCACCCCACCCATAGCATCCCCATACCCGCCTCTTCCCCACCCGCCGCAGCTGCACCCCCACCCTACCCCAACCTCGGTATCCCTGCACCGGCTTCTTACCCCACCCACCGCAGCAGCACACCCGACCCGCCACAACCGCCGTAACCCACCCCTCACTCATCCACAGCACCCACGGACCCACTCCCCTATCCGTGTTATCCCCGCACCCGCCCCTCCCCTGGCTACCGCACATCCAGATCACCTACCCCATCTAGATCACCTACCCCACCCGCAACACCCCCGCACCCGCCACTCCCACAACCACAGCACCTACCCACCCGCATTATCTACAGACACCCTCCCCATCTGCGGACCTCCCACACCTGCCCCTCCCCCACCCGCAACACCTCTGGACCACCACCTGAACCCCCTCCGGACTCCCTCCCCCATCCACAGCTCCCCCGCATCAACCCCTCCCCCATCCACAACATCTACATCCCCCATCCGTGCCATCCCACACCCACACCTCCCCCATCCACAGCACTTTTGAAACCCATCACCTAAGTTCACCCCCCCTGCACCTCCAAACGCACACCCCTACATCACCCCTCCCACACACACATCACCTCCATACCCCTCCTTCATCCACAGTCCCCCGCACCCACCCCTCCCCCACCAACAGCATTTACACTCCCCATCTGCGCCCCCTCAACACCTACCCCTCCCCCACCCACAGCACCTCTGCACCCTTTCCGCCATCCGTGCCCCTGCACCCACCCCTCCGCCACCCACAATACCTCTGGACCCCCTCCCACATCCACCTCTCCACCACACGTAGCACCTCGGACACCATCCGCAGCCGCTACAAGTGATGCCCTGAAATGGGCTGATCAGCCGCACGGATAGGCACCTCACTGAACCCACCCCCTTTCCAAACCCCCCAAACATTTGTGAGTATACTAATACTGTGGCCATTATGTGTATAAGCGACACTGCTACCTGTGGCCATTGTGTATAAGTGGCGCTGCTACCTGTGGGCACTATGTGCATAAGCGGCTCTGCTACCTGTGGCCATTGTGTGTAGAACCAACTCTGCTACCTGTGGCCACTGTGTCTATACGCGGCTCTGCTACCTGTGGGTATTGTGTGTATACGTGGCTCTGCTACCTGTGCCCATTGTGTGTATAAGCGCCTCTGCTACCTGTGCCCATTGTGTGTATAAGCGTCTCTGCTACCTGTGGCCAATGTGTGTATAAGCGCCTCTGCAACCTGTGGGTATTGTGTGTATAAGCGGCTCTGCTACCTGTGGCCACTGTGTGTATAAACGCCTCTGCTACCTGTGGGCACTGTGTGTATAAGCAGCTCTGCTACCTGTGGGTATTGTGTGTATACGCGGCTCTGCTACCTGTGGGTATTGTGTGTATACGTGGCTCTGCTACCTGTGCCCATTGTGTGTATAAGCACCTCTGCTACCTGTGGGCACTGTGTGTATAAGCACCTCTGTTACCTGTAGGTATTGTGTGTATAAGCGTCTCTGCTACCTGTGGCCACTGTGTGTATAAGCGCCTCTGCTACCTGTGGGCACTGTGTGTATAAGCGCCTCTGTTACCTGTGGGTATTGTGTGTATAAGCGGTTCTGCTACCTGGGGGTATTGTGTGTATAAGCGGCTCTGCTACCTGTGGCCATTGTGCGTATAAGCGGCTCTGCTACCTGTGGCCACAGCACTTTGGTGTCTTATCTACAGTGCATTGCTGTTAGTCATCTGGTACTTCATGATGCAGACACTAACAGTATATACTACACTATGTTATTCATTGTGCCCTGCGGCCACTCTGCATGCCCTCACAAAGGGCTACGCCCCCTTGACAATCGCACGCCCACCCCCCTTACAATATTTACCCACTGCCATAAAAAAAAATTCAGGTAATACTCCATATAATAACAATTATAGCACAGCTGAAGCCCGTGCAGGTGTTAACCGGTCATAGCCTCTTGCAACGGTATTTTCTCTCTAACACCTTCCCTCTCTTTATCCTCTCCCTACCACCCTGACTCTCCCTATCCTTTACTGATCGCACAGCATTTCTCTACATTCCCCCCCCCCCCCCCCCCACGCCTCTCTATCGTTTCTCAACCGGACACCATTTCTGTATGCCCTCTATACTGCCCTGCGTTTCTGATTCTGTTATCTACCAGCCTGCGTATGTTCAAAGGCGTGCAGGGGTTAACGGGGCGTAGCCCCAACCGACGGTGTGAAGAGCGCCCGTAGGGCGCGATGAATCACCTAGTATATAAATATATATACATATACACACACACATATACGAAAAGCCATGCACACCAATTGTGCAGCCATTGGTCTGCAGTGGAGGGGCATCCACATCTCAGACACACAGGGTGGTCTTCAGCATGCCGACTGTCGGGATCTCGGCGCACAGCATACCGGTGCCGGAATCCCGACAGCCGACATACCGACACTTTTTCTCCCCCTAGGAGGGAGAATAAAATAGCGTCCACCGTGCCCGCAGCGTGGCGAGCGCAGCGTGGCGAGCGCAGCGAGCCCGCAAGGGGCTCATTTGCGCTCGCCACGCTGTCAGTATGCCGGCGGTCGGGCTCCCAGCGCCGGTATGCTGGTCGCTGGGAGCCCGGCCGCTGGCATACCATACTACACCCGACACACAGTGTGGTAAGGATACTCGCATTACTTACTGTCTCTATCCAAATAGTGTTGTGTACTACTGTTGCTGGCTTATTTACAGGGGCCGCTGCGTGCAAGACAGTCTGTCTTTACTTTTCTTCAAGTGCTCGCCGGGCCGGACGTGATTGGTAACTGGATAAAGGTGCCCACACACAAGGCAGGAAAGACACATCCGGCCCGGCTTCCGTGTTCAATCACAGCTGAGGTGCTGCACTGGCAGCTCTGATTGCTCACTGCAGACACCTGCCAGCAGGGCCGGACTGGGACCAAAAATAGGCCCTGGCATTTTTGAAGCACACAGGCCCACCTTGGTGTCAGCATCTGACTCCTCCCCTTACTATTGCCGATTCCTCCTACTTCTTAGTCTATGCTCTTACAAATATAATATTATAACAACATACAAGTGTACATCATTCTGTATTAAAATACACAACCATTGGTTGAAGTGGAAATGTTGAAGTAGGGGTATGGAAAAATGAAGGTTGTAACTAAGCGCGCGCGCTCCAGAAAAGGGACGTGGACACTCACGCGCCCCATTCACTAAAATGAGAGCGTCTGTGTGCACTCCCGGCGGGGCTAATCGGCGACCAATCAGATAGAGTGTCCTATAGAGGTACTGTGTGCGCGCGCCAAAAATATGGGTGTGGCCAATTAAAATGGGACGTGATACACAGACATATGTCCCCAATAGTGCAGTGCCAGATCCACAAATGCCCCCACTGTGACAGATCCACAAATGCCCCACAGTGCCAGGTATACAAATGCCGCCACAGTGCCAGATCCACAAATGCCCCCACAGTGCCAGATCCACAAATGCCCCGCAGTGCCAGGTATACAAATGCCCCCATAGTGCCAGATCCACAAATGCCCCCACAGTGCCAGATCCACAAATGCCCCACAGTGCCAGGTATACAAATGCCCCCACAGTGCCAGATCCACAAATGCCCCCATAGTGCCAGATCCACAAATGCCCCCACAGTGCCAGATCCACAATTGCCCCCACAGTGTCAGGTAATACCTGACACTGTGGGGGCAATTGTGGATCTGGTACTGTAGGGGTAATTGTATACCTGACAGGTATACAAATGCCCCCACCGTGCCAGGTATACAAATACCCCCACAGTGCCAGGTAAACAATTGCCCCCACAGTGCCAGCCAATTGCCCCCACAGTGCCAGGTATACAAATGCCCCCACAGTGCCAGGTATACAAATGCCCCCACAGTGCCAGGTAAACAATTGGCCCCACAGTGCCAGGTAAACAATTGCCCCTACAGTGCCAGGTATACAAATACCCCCACAGTGCCAGCCAATTGCCCCCACAGCAGTGCTGCAGCTGCTTACCGCTGCTGCTCCTCCGGCTGTGATGTGAGGTGTCAGGAGTTCAGAGCTCGCCAGCGAGGCTATGTCTGGCAGCGTGTAGCGGACTTCAAACCAGCCGCCGGCTTGTGAGCCAATCAGAGCTCGCGGACCGGCAGCGGAGCTCTTGATTGGCTGCCGGTCTGTGAGCTCTGATTGGCTCACGAACCGGCGGCTGGTTTGAAGTCCGCTGCACGCCGCCAGACATAGCCAGGCGCGCTCTGAGCTCCTGACAGTTGAGACACGCTGCCGCCGGACTGAGCGGCAGCGTGTCTCAGTGACACAAGAGGGGGTCGGCTGGACCGGCCCATGTGGCCCTCGGCCCTTCTGGCATTTGACAGAAGTGCCAGATGGCCAGTCCAGCCCTGCCTGCCAGTGTGGAAAAATAAAAAAGGTCTGTCAGTGGGAGAGGGGTACTGTGGAATGCAGCGTCAGTGCATGGTTGAGGCAGCTCTGGCTGGGGGGCCCCTGGGAAAGGGGGGCCTGGGTGTACTAACCCCCTGTGCCCCCCCTACATAAATGTGAAATTTTGTATGTAGAAAAAGAAGGCTCTTTTTGGAGGGCACTCTTAAATTTTAATGATCAACAGGATTGTGGGTACATGGAATTAAGTGATGAATAAAACATGGGGTCCACATTAGTACCATGGGGCATAGACAGGTCCACTAGGAGCCATGGGCACTTTAAGGATTTGATAGTGTGCGTTGGCTTTTACCTCTATGCCCCTCCTACCAGACTCAATTTAGAAAATGTGCCCGGAGGAGTCGGTCATGCTGAAGGAAGATACTGAAGAGTTTTCTGCATTTATTTTTTATTTTATTATTTTCAGGCATCGCTTGTTGGCACCAGACTGCCTGCTTCGTGGGACTTGGGGGGGGGACGGCCCAACCTCCTGAGGGTTAATGGTCTCATTCTCTGCTGACAGGACACTGAGCTCCTTAGGGTCCTATTCGCAAGCCCCACCATGGCGAGCGTACAGACCCGGAGCACGCCGCCACCCCTAGCAGAGCCAGAAGACTGAAGAGTGGTGAGTAGGTGGCCGGCGTCCCAGGTAAGTGGGTCGCCAGCTGTAATGGCGGCATAAGGGTAGGAGCGCAGCGCTGCAAACACGCTGCGCTCAAGGCTTCAGATGCACTGTGTGTCCCGTTGTGAGGGGCGACTGGAGACACTACTATTACCCACTAACTGGCATACCTTACAGGGGTTTTAACCCACTGTAGACTTTATTCTGCAACTCAGCCAGTATAAAACCCGGGAAGACCGCACGCCATTACGGGGTCGGATCCAGCAGCGGACCCAGCAGCTCACCAGCGCCATTTTCCCATCTGCAGCTTACACAGGCAGCCTGACAGGGAAGCGCAGCTCCGCCACAAGGACGCCAGGGCACCTCAGCGGTACCAGGGGGTCATAGCAAGGATGGGGGAGCAATATTTTGGTGTACTAAGCCCTATTAGGGTACTTAGTTTGCGACCAAGCTGAGTTTGTATCTTAGCTATAGGGGCGCTGTGTAGCTGGCTCCAATATACTCTGTGTCTCCCTAGAAGGGCTCTGTGTGGGTTAACTGTGCTTTTAACCTATTCCACAATGTGTGTATGTTCTTATACCTTTATCATGTCAAAGGAGTGTGTATCATGCACAGCAGAGTGTTTTTCTCAATCTGAGGGATCACTGCAGTGTACTCAGGATAGTTCACATTCTCAGTTTAGTGGCTCTGAACCAGTATAATTAGATTGATTAAAAGGGATGATTACAAATATTTCAAACAAATTATCCCAAAATGAAAAGGAGATGCAATATTTAAGGCAATCTGTAGATGACCCGATGAATAGAGATTCAATGGTTATTCTGGCGTCTCAGACCCCTGCTATTTGTCCACAGAAGCGTACTCTGGTCCAAATTATGCAGGCTGATACCGAGGATGATGATGATGATGATGATGTATCAGACCCAGAGTAGGGTGAGGTGGACTCGGTAGGGAGGGATGCAGCTTTATCACAGGGGATACAAGCCCTGATAGAAGCTATTAGAGATGTCCTGCACATTCCTGATAAGATGTCAGAGGACGAGGAGGAATCTTATTTTCATGTAAAAAATAAATTCTCAGCTACTTTCCCTGCATCTAAGGAATTAAATTCCCTATTTGAAGCGACTTGGGTGAATCCTGACTACAAGTTTCAGGTCCCAAAAAGGCTACTCACATCCTTCCCGTTTCCTCAGGATGACAGAAAGAAATGGGAAAACCCACCAATTGTTGACGCATCGGTTTCTAGGCTGTCACGTAAGATAGTTTTACCTGTTCCCGGGGCAGCTTCTTTGAAGGATGCTGCAGACTGCAAGATTGAGACTACTCTCAAATCTCTGTACACTCTGTGGGTGTGGCCCAGAGACCCACTATAGCTTGTGTGTGGATCTCTAGGGCCACTGCAAAATGGTCAGGTAATCTAATTGACGGGTTAGATTCCTTATCCAGGGAGGAGATAATCTTACTCCGTCAGCATATACAGGATTCGGCTAACTTTATGGTGGAGGCTATAAAGGAAATTGGTTTACTCAATGCACGCTCCACTGCTATGGCAGTATTGGCACGCAGGGGCTTGTGGCTACACCAGGTGACTGCGGACGTGGATTCCAGGAAAGGCGTGGAAAGCCTACCTTTCACAGGGGAAGCCCTTTTTGGAGATGAACTGGATACGTGGATATCCAAGGCTACGGCGGGTAAGTCTGCATACCTTCCTTCTGCAGCTCCCCCGGCTAGAAAATCCTACACTGCTCCAACTCTGCAGTCCTTTCGGACAGCGAAGTTTAAGAACAAGACCAAGGGTTCTTCTACGGCCTTCAAAGGCAATAGAGGTAAACCCAGAAAGCCAGCAACTGCAGGTTCACAGGAACAGTACCCCGATTTTGCTTCCTCTAAGCCTTCAGCATGAGGGTGGACCGCACTGCCTGGAAGACAGGCAGGTGGGAGCCCGTTTAAGATTCTTCATTCACAGATGGGCAATGTCTTGCCAGGATCCCTGGATCATAAATCTTATAACCCAGGGCAACAGACTGGAGTTTCAGGAACTCCCACCTCGCAGATTCTTCAAATCAGGCTTACCAGCTTCTCAAGAAGCAAGTATGACTTTACCGGAAGCAATTCAAAAACTGGTACGTACTCAGGTCATTGTTCCAGTTCCACTTCAGCTGCTAAGCCAAGGTTATTATTCCAACCTGTTTGTGGTTCCGAAGCCGCACGGTTCGGTAAGGCCCATTTTAAATCTCAAGTCATTGAACCTGTAAATACGAGTGTTCAAGTTCAGGATGGAGTCTCTGCGAGTGGTGATCTCAGGTCTGGAAGAAGGGGAATTCTTGGTGTGTCTCGATATCAAGGATGCGTACCTCCATATTCTGATTTGGCTGCCTCATCAGGCTTATCTAAGGTTTGCATTACAGGACTGTCACTACCAGTTCCAGACCCTGCCATTTGGCCTCTCCACGGCACCGAGGGTGTTCACCAAGGTAATGGCAGAGATGATGTTTCTCCTCCGCAAACAGGGAGTGAACATAATTTCGTATCTGGACGATCTGCTGATAAAAGCATCTTCCAGGGAGAGGTTGTTGGACAACATTGTCCTCAACCTGTCTACTCCAGGATCACAGGTGGATTCTGAACCTACCAAAATCTCATCTGGAACCAACACGGAGACTTCCGTACCTGGGGATGATACTGGATACGGAGGCACAGATGGTATTCCTTCCATTGGAAAAGGCATTGGTGATCCAGTCGATGGTGTGGGATGTCCTAAGGAAAACCCGGATATCGGTGCATCTATACATCGCCTTCTGGGAAAGATGGTGGCCGCTTACAAAGCGCTGCAGTACGGAAGGTTCCACGCAAGGCTCTTCCAGCTGGATCTGTTGGACAAATGGTCCGGATCGCATCTTCACATGCACCAGAGGATCCATCTGTCGCCACCAAAAGCCAGGATTTCTCTTCTGTGGTGGCTTTAGACTTCTCATCTGACCGAAGGCCGGAGGTTCGGGATTCACTATTGGTTTCTGATAACCACAGACGCAAACCTCAGAGGTTGGGGAGCAGTCACTCATGGGGAACAGTTCCAAGGAAAATGGTCAAGTCAGGAAGCCATTCTTCCGATCAACATTCTGGAACTAAGGTCCATATACAACGCTTTTCTAGAGGCATCGCATCTTCTTCAAGATCAGGCCATTCAGGTTCAGTCGGACAATATGACGGCAGTAACGTACATAAACCGACAAGGCGGAACGAAAAGCAGAGCAGCAATGTCAGAGGTAACAAGGATTCTCCTCTGGGCAGAAAGACACGCTCTTGCGTTGTCTGTGATCTTCATTCCGGGAGTAGACAACTGGGAAGCAGACTTCCTCAGCAGACACGACTTTCACCTGGGTGAGTGGGGCCTTCACCCGGAGGTGTTCGGGTTCTTGACACGTCAGTGGGGAATGCCACAAATTGACATGATGGCCTCTCGCCTCAACAAGAAGCTCAAGCGGTATTGTTCCAGGTCAAGGGACCCACAAGCAGTGGTGGTAGACGCTCTGGTGACTCCGTGGGTCTGCCATATGGTGTGCATGTTTCCACCACTCACTTTGATCCCAAAGATTCTCAAAAGAATAAAAAGGGAAAAGGTTCAAGCAATTCTCATTGCTCCGGACTGGCCAAGATGGGCCTGGTATGTGGATCTACTGGAGGACCCGTGGCATCTACCTCTTCGCGAGGACCTTCTCCAACAGGGGCCATTCGTCTATCAAGACTTACCACGGCTACGTTTGACGGCATGGAGGTTGAGCATCAAATTTTAGCCCAGAAGGGGATCCCCAATAGGGTTATTCCAACCCTGATCCAAGCCAGAAAGGGGGTAACGTCTAAACATTACCACCGTATTTGGAAAAAATACGTCTCTTGGTGTGAGAACAGGAAAATTCCTGCAGCGGAATTTAATTTGGGGCGGTTTCTCCTTTTTCTGCAGTCAGGTGTGGATGTGGGCCTACGTCTGGGCTCCATAAAGGTGCATTTTCTTTCAGAAACAATTGGCTTCTCTCCCTGAGGTTCAGACATTTTTGAAGGGGGTTCTGCACATCCAACATCCCTTTGTGCCTCCTACGGCACCTTGGGAACTCAACTTGGTGTTGCAGTTCCTGCAATCGGATTGGTTTGAGCCTTTACAGGACATTGACGTCATCAAGTTTCTGACGTGGAAGGCCATCACACTGTTGGCTTTGACTTCTGCGAGGCGTGTGTAGGAGCTGGGGGCGTTGTCTCACAAAAGCCCCTAATTGATTTTTCATGAAGATAGGGCTGAACTCAGTACTCGTCAGCACTTTCTTCCAAAGGTGGTAAAAGAATAGGGTATAGAACCTGTTCTATGTGCGCACTATAATAGCAGCTCGGTATTGAGTAAAGGTCACGCAGAGGTAATGCTCAGAAATACCTCCACCCAAAAAAAGGTTTACACAATTGAAAAGAGATATGGTGCCAATACGTACAACCAAGCGCATCAAAGGAGCAATTACATCACGGACCCACTGCAGTGTATGGTCCTATCACAGGAGATCTCCAATGCAGTAATATCCAGTAAAGAGAAAGATAAAGTGCATATAGTGAAGCACAGTATAAAACAATTTAATGATACAATCACACACAATAAAACAAAAGTAGCAGCATAGAGAATGTAGCAGCAAGTAGTATCCATACAGAGAGTCCAACAATGTGCAATTACCAGAGGTAGGTGAGAACTGTCTCACGGCAGTTCTTAAGAGCATGGAGGTTTGTATTTCCACGGCAACCACAGTACCTCCTTCACCATTCCACTGGTCCTCCGTACTGGGTCTCCCTGTTCAGTGTTTCAGTATTTGGATCAGGTGTCTGCGTTTCATTTCAACCAACCTTTTGTGGTGCCGGTGCTTACCAACACCTCAGCTACTGCAAAGTCCTTGGATGTTGTGAGGGCTTTGAAGATCTATGTGAAACGGACAGCTCGTCACCGGAAATCGGACTCGCAGTTTGTTCTCTATGATCCCAATAAAATTGGGTGTCCTGCTTCAAAGCAGACTATTGCACGTTGGATCAGGCTTACTATCCAGCATGCTTATTCCACGACAGGTTTGCCGTGTCAAAAGTCTGCACAGGCCCACTCTACTAGGTCGGTGGGTTCTTCCTGGACGGCTGTCCGGGGGTGTCTCGGCTTTACAACTCTGCCGAGCAGCTACTTGGTCAGGTTTGAACACGTTTGCTAAGTTCTACAAGTTCGGTATTTTGGCCTCTGAGGACCTTCAGTTTGGTTAATCAGTTCTGCAGGAACCTCAGCACTCTCCCACTTGGTTTGGGAGCTTTAGTACATCCCCATGGTACTAATGTGGACCCCAGTATCCTCTAGGACGTAAGAGAAAATAGAATTTTAATTACCTACCGATAAATCCTTTTCTCGTAGTCTGTAGAGGATACTGGGCACCCGCCCAGTGCTTTGTTTCTTCCTGGATTGTTACTTGGTTAAGTTTTGTTGGTTCAACGGTTGCTGTTCCTGGTTTAAAGTTTGGTTAGCTTGGCTTTCCTCTAGTTTGTGTGTGCTGGTTCAGAATCTCACCACTATCCTTTTATATCCTTCTCTCAAAGTATGTCCGTCTCCTCGGGCAAAGTTTCCTAGACTGAGTCTGGTAGGAGGGGCATAGAGGGAGGAGCCAGCCCACACTATCAAATTCTTAAAGTGCCAATGGCTCCTAGTGGACCCATCTATACCCCATGGTACTAATGTAACCTCTACAGACTACGAGAAGAGGATTTACCAGTAGGTAACTAAAATCCTATTTTTTGGTGTCCTGATGCTCTAATTGTTATGGGTGCCCCTTCGCAATCAGCAACAGTAGGGCAGCATCCAACAAGGTCCAAAGGCCCTGCTGTCCTTGCAAGGACCTCGATGCCCAAATGGTGTAGAACTGGGTGAAGGGGTGAATTATCACTTATTCTCTGTGTCGGAATAAGGGGCCCTTTATGTTCTTTGCTTCAATTAATCTATCAGGGCTTGTTTACAAACACCACATTTAGATATAAACTTAGCAGTAAGCCCTAGCTACCAATCCGACACTTGCGGATCTCTACCAAAGCGGCACCATATGTAATGTTTCTATTAGAGGTGGACGAGAAGGAGATGACACGGAACAACACTCCCCAAATAAATGCGTAATACCTGTTCTGTTTTTTCAAAAAGTTTAATTGGAATGGATCTATAATAATTATATTATACTAGGTGCTTCATCGCGCCCTACGGGCGCTCTTCACACCGTCGCGAGGGGCTACGCCCCCTTAACCCTTGCATGCCTTTCTGGGGTTTAATATTTGTATTATATGGAGTATTACCTGCATTCCTTTGTTAGTGGTTAAATATTGCACAATGAAAGGGCGTGCGATGGTGAAGGAGGCGCAGCCCCTTGCGACGGCGTGAACAGCACCTGCAGGGCACGATGTACAGAATGTAGCGGGTGCGGGGGGGACTGTGGATGGTGTCTGTAGATGCTGCGGGTGGAGGGGAGGCAGAAGTGGGGGTGGGGCCCGGATGGGGAAGGTTCGGGAGGTGCTGCGCGTGGGGGAGGGGCAGAGGAGTGGGGGATGCAGATGGGGGACGGGTCCGGAGGCACTGCAGGTGGGGGAGGGGCAGGGGTGCCACGGGTGGGAGAGGGGCAGGTGTGGGGATGTTGTGGATGGGTGAAGGGTTCCGGAGGTGCTGTGGGATGGGTGTGCCGGGGGTTGGGTAGGGGACCGCAGGCACCATGGGTAGGGTAGGGGCAGGTACGGGTGGTGCGGCGGATGGGAAAGGAGGTCCGGAGGTGCTGCAGGTGGTGGAGGGGCAGGTGCGGGGGTGCCATTGGTGGGGGAGGGGTGGGTGAGGGGGGGACCGCTGATGGAGGAGGGTGTCTGCAGATGCTGCGGGTGGAGGGGGGCAGGTGTGGGGGGAGACGTATAAGGGGGGTGAATGGTGGAAGGGGCCTGGAGGTGCTGTGGGTGGTGAAGGGGTGGAGGAGTGGGAGCCACGGGTGGTGTAGGGGGTCTGGAGGCACAGCATGTGGGGGAGGGGTGGAGTGCCGCATGTGGTGGAGGGGAAGGTGCGGAGGTGTAGTGCATTGGGGAGAGGTCTGGAGGCACTGCGGGTACTGTACATGCCATAAAAGGTAGTTGGAGGGTATGCAGTAACAGGGCCAGGACAGGGGTGACAGGGTCAGTACAGGGTTGACGGGGCCAGGACAGGGGTGACGGTGCCAGGACAGGGGTGACGGGGCCAGGACAGGGGTGACGGGGCCAGGACAGGGGTGGCAGGGCCAGGACAGAAATGATAGGGACAGGATAGGGGTGACAGGGCCAGGGTAGGGGCGGCAGGACCAGGACAGGGGTGACGGGGCCAGGACAGGGGTGACGGGGCCAGGACAGGGGTGACGGGGCCAGGACAGGGGTGACAGGGCCAGGACAGAAATGATAGGGACAGGATAGGGGTGACAGGGCCAGGGTAGGGGCGGCAGGACCAGGACAGGGGTGACGGGGCCAGTATAGGGTTGACAGGGCAAGCACAGGGGTGACAGGGCCAGGATAGGGGTAACAGGGCCAGCATAAGGGTGACAGGGCCAGGATAAGGGTGAAAGGGCCAGGATAAGGGTGAAAGGGCCAGAATAAGGGTGGCAGGGCAAGGCCAGGGGTGACAGGGACATGACAGAACACAGGGCACGGGAGAGATTGGTATTAGGGACAAAACAGTGGTGACAGACAGATGTGTCTTACCGGAGTCACTGCTGCTGGCTGCTGCTGTTCCATTCCAACCTGTTGGGATCTGCTGCTGCTGGAGACTTGGCATGGCTGACTCTCTCAGGCTGGAGTCCTGCTTTCTCTGCCAGTCCGCATCCCTCCCCCCCTCCTCAGTCACACACCGCAGACCTCGCGCAGCTGCCGGGCACTGTGGTAAGGTGAGACTGGAAATGACTGGTTAGCCCCCAGGAGATGCTGCGGCTGGAGGGAGGAGGGGGTCATAGCATGCACGTGGCGCGGACCTCACGGCTTCCGGGCACTGTGGTAAGGGGAGACTGGGAGTGACTGGTTAGCTCCCAGGAGACGCTGCGGCTGGAGGGAGGAGTGGGTCAGAGCCTGCAAGCAGCTCGGATTTCTGCAGCGCTACCCGCCAGCTAAAGTGTGTGAATGAGCTGGGCGCACTCCACTGCGGGTGGCAGCGCTGCAGCTAGCGGTGGGGTTGCCGGGGCTGGAGATAACAGAGGCAGTATGGAACCTGCACAGCGGCAGGTGCCCCACTAAACTGCAGCTAAGAAGCGTGGAGTGTGTCAGAAAGTGACGCTCCTCCGCACCAGAGAGACCCTGCTGAGTATGCCGATGTGGGGGGTCAAGCACACAGTGAGCCGGTGCCCGTCTGTCTGTATGACATACCCCTCACACACCCCCATACCTCCCAAATGTCCCGATTTTCGCGGGACAGTCCCATTTTTCGGGGTCTGTCCCGCTGTCCCACCCGCGGGTCGCAGTGTC
The DNA here is from genome assembly GCF_028390025.1 of Pseudophryne corroboree. Taxonomy (NCBI): domain Eukaryota; kingdom Metazoa; phylum Chordata; class Amphibia; order Anura; family Myobatrachidae; genus Pseudophryne; species Pseudophryne corroboree. The sequence continues at coordinate 44,777,637 of NC_086454.1, read as the reverse complement.
CGGCGGTGGGGGGGGGCAGTTGGAAAGCTCCTGTACTCGCTGTTCTGCTTAGCAGAGCAACGGTGAATAGTGGAGACAGAGGGAGAGGGGGCATCAGGGGGTACGGATTACGGGGGGGGGGGGGGGGGTTCCAGGTTCCAGCAGCAGAGCCGGATTAAGGGGGGGGGGTGGCCAGGGGATACGTACCGTTGGCCCCACAGTTTTAGGGGGCCCCCCGGCTGGAGTAGCTCTGTCCCAGCTCAGAAGCTCCCCCCGTCCTGCCAGCAACAGCGGCAGCATTGTGCTACAGTCAGCACACGCTGCTGCATATTGGCAGGTCTGTGGTGTTGCAGGGAGGCAGCAGTCTCCCTGCTTTCTTCTCCCTGTGCGGGTGTGTAGGGGGAGCGACCACGTCCTCTGGATTTAGCCCTAGCTGAGGGGTCAAAATCCCATAAAAAAAATAAAAATAAAAATCGGAATTTGCATAAGGGGGCGTGGCCGCGCGGGCCGCGATTAGGCCACGCCCCCAACGCACAGCAGGCACAGCCATGAGATAGGGCTCCCCTGTCTCAAGTGCCCTGTGCCCCCCGGACTCATAATCAGCCCCTGGGGGCATGCCAGCAGCTCACAGAGCGCTGGGCAAGCCCCCTCACTGACGAAAACGGGGGCCCTCCCGTGAAGCCACGCCCCCTTTTCGCCGAGTGTGTTTCCCTCCTTCTGCTTGGAGAAAGCTCCTGCAGAAAGCTGGGAGGTATGCACCCCTGCCTGTGACATGCCCAATGCCCATGCTATCTGCTTCTGCTCCTAGTCTCCTGTAGATTTGGCCAGATCTCTGTGACTCATTTGAATAACTCCGCCCACTGTTGTGACTCCGCCCAGCGTTAGCAAATGAATCACAAGGTCACAGAATAGGGCTATTATATAGGAGATAAAAGTAATTTAATAATAAATTGGTTTAAAATAAGCATCTATATATTTTTTCTTATTTAATTATTAATATCACAGAGAGCACTGTGACAAAATAAATAAATAACAGGCTACCAGCCATACGTGTGGTATGTCGTAAACACAGATTTATTTTAAACAAAAAGGGATTGAAAACTCAACCATGGTTCCAAACAACAAGTGATTCTCTGATAAACCAACACTTTCGGGAATCTTGATCTGGTATTCAAAATAGGAAGCGAAGTGTTCCGTCAAAGTGAATGGGATGTTAACCAACTCGTTTCGTTTAATCGCATATAGGTTTTTACTTTTTTTTTTTTTTTTTTTTATTAAACCTGTGTCTATTTACTGAATTTTATGCACAGTCAGCATTGTGCTACATTTCTGGAAAGAATTTAATTGCAGTCACTGACTATTTAGCAGATAAGCGTGTAATTCATTAAAGTTTGCACAATACATTTGGTTACTCCAACTGTGTAATCATGAATACTGCACAACGAGGGTTCTCTGTGTGTGTACTGTGTGCGTATATATATATATATATATATATATATATATATACACTGTATATATGTATTCTGAGTGTATATATATGTGTGTGTGTGTGTATATATATATATATGTATATGTATACACTCTGTATGCATGTGTGAATGTATATATATATATATATATATATACTGTATATATTGTAGTGTGTGTATGTGTGTACGCCTCCCTATGTGATTCCGCACAGCTGTTGCGGTTTTTGCCAGTGCACACAGTAACAATATGATTCTACTGTACCAGCCCCTCCATCATTTCTGCCTCCCCCCTAATCCCCCATAGTGGGCTGCGATGGGCTGATTGCCCAGAGGAACAGATGGCAGTAACTGATACGTTTGGCCAGTTAATAGTTCAGCATAACAGTGAGATCGGGGCTGAGTCTCCTCCGGCATTTAACCCCTCATCCTCCATCATGTCCAGAGTCCTTTGCTACAGGTGTTCCCCTATCTCATGTTGGCCACTCCCTGTATAAACCAGATCACATTATCAAACCGATGTGCTTGTTGGTGGTCTCCATTGATCCTGATCCATTGTACACATATCTGATCCCCCCCATCCTAGAGTCAGTGATACAGCAATAATCCATTTACCATGGCACATGGAGAGGAGAATGAGAAGGGTGATCTCTGTGTCTATAATAGAAAGAGACTGCAGAGACCAGAATAACCAGAAACTGATGGTTCGGAAACATCCATCTGTTGCTATGGGGCTACAGAGGGGATATTATTTATTTTGTATATAGATGGTTAAGTGATTTTCTCTGCAAATCTTATTGTGCTCCTAAAACTTCTTCCTACTCCTCCGGTTTGTGCTTCTCCAATAATTCATATTTGGCGGTTCTTAAACCTTGAACGTCCTTTCTTTATGTTCCCTGGCAACTTTTAGATAGACGTTTCATCATATATATTTCTTAGTTCTATATAGTTATGCAGGGCTGTTTCTAGCCAATTTGGCTCCCAGTGCGAGATTTAAAATGCATCATTATGCGAAACTCCGCACCTCGAACGGAGTAGTAATGACGGGCAGGGGAAGCACCAGGAGTCATGAAAGAGCCGCAGGGGGCGTCCAGCCCGATGGCACACCTCGCGCGACGCAAGAAACGGCTGTGTAGTTATGTATTCATACACTAGAGGTTCAGATGGGGCCATGGGTGTCATAAAGCTTTAATTCAATTTTACAGCAGTGTCAGCCAATTAGACCCTGGCTGTGTTTTGTGTCACACATCGTATAACGTACCACCAATTTCCGGTTGGCCATTGCTTCATTTGTGCAGGAAACAGCTATATTCGAAGGATGAACATTAAAAGCCCATCACTGGATGGTGGACGGGCTACTGACATCAGATCTTACGATGTGACGGTTACTAACCACTGCATTAAACCATTCAATGGTATAATCATCACAATGGTTTGGGTATGCACAAAACACATAGCTCACGTATATGCAAGAGGCCAATCACTTGTGCCCGCAGCGTAGCACCCAGGCAGTAGTGCTCTAATATTGGATGAACATTGCTTCCACACCATTCGAAGGGGTCAAATATCAGAAAGCCACCAATGAATGGAAAATACACGAACACGGGGAAAAAAAACATTGATAATTGTAAGCCATTGACTGAATTCCCATATACTCCATGTGCAGCTCTGTGATTCGTGACCAGTGCCTAAGCAGAGCTTTGCAGTGATGGTGAAAGCCCAAACAAGGGGTAAATATAGCCAGGGGTCTGCACTGTCACACAAGAGATCTGCGCTCTGCATTACTTTGCAAACCTCAGTCGTTCGTTTTACTGTAGCGTTATGGTTAAAAAACGTCTAAATATGTCAGATCTCCGGCAGCACTAATTCATGTTACATTGTTGTATGACCCAAATAAAAATATCACAGTCTACTCTGTACAACTTGGCGTTATCATGCATCTGTAACTTCTACAAGATAACTTCCTATTTTATCACTGATCATGGTGAAAGAATAGACCTGAACACACGTTAAACACAATGCGAAACACAGTACAAACATAAGAATTGCCTAGTGCTGTCAGCCACTCCAGTTCTGTTGGGGGATTTTTTTTTTATATATATATAGTTCCTTGCAATCACCTGTAATGTTTTGAGAGACATGGGTAGGTTCAGTAGCTGGCGGGTTTGCTGATCCTTGTATTGCCATATAGGAATATCCTGGGTGCATCCAGGCGAATTAACGCTTAATTTAGAAACACATGAATATATGAACCATAGTGGGGATTACTATGTAGTGTATTTGACCATTTTTGCAGAGATGCCTTTACAACTATGCTTCTTTTCTATCTCACCTTCCTTCTACTGCCCTAACCACTTTTATTCTTCCAACATCCCAATCAGCAACTCTACCAGAACTTCCACCTCTACTGTGAATTCCTCACACTTACTGTACTTCCTCTTCTCTTGTCTTCTCTCCAAATGGAGGGTCGTATTTCAACCATCAGAATGGACACTCCCTGGACCTCGTGTTCTTCCATCTCTGCTTCATATCCAGGCTCTCCATCTTTGCCGTCCCTCTCACCACAACCGTTTTTGCCTTCTACTGCACCTTATCTCCTTTAGCGTGACGTGCACCCAAATATCTCTTCTTCTCTGCCTCCTATGAACCACTGCTCTCTATTTCTACCTTGTTTTGTCCCAATTCTGCATCCTCCTTCTCAGTCCAGTTTAACCAACCCTAGTTGCCCTTTTGCCACCATCATCTAACTTTTTTGTCCACCACTCTCTCTTTTCTCTCACTGCTCATGATTTGGTCATCTACTTTAAAGGCAAACTCTGTAGGCTCATCCTCTACATGCAGCACACCGGAAGCAGCCACAGGCTAGTCCAGGGAGACCTCAGTGCACGGTGCTGGGCCAGCGGTAGTCACAAAAGCAGCAGCCGTCAGTGCAGCAGGGAAGCCACAGGAGCCGGGACTGGGGCGCAACCAGCAGCAGCAACAGAGACCAGCGTGCCGGGACCATCCGGAAGCACGGAGCGGGAGGCAGGGGCAGATTAGGGACTGATAGTGGCCCTGAAAAAAATTCTGGAAGTGGCCTCACAGGGGCGCCGGCACCAAATCACCTGCAGGTGGAGCCCCCGAAATCTGACATGACCCCATAGACCCCCCCCGCCCCCCCACACACACACACACACATACACCCACGTAGTTGCGGCCCGGGGTTAGGATTAGGCATGGGTTGAGCTGCAGTTATAGTAAGACTCCAGTTAGGGTAGGGTTTGGATTAGATTGTGGTTAGGGTTAGAATTAGGCTGTAGTAGAAGTGGGCTGCAGTTAAGGTATTGGCTCCACCTGCAGTTTTTGCCAGCCACAAGGGGCCGGCACCAAATCAACTGTCAGTGGAACCAATACCTTAATTGCAGCCCTTAACTGTTAACATTCTCAAACCTTCCTAGTCAGCGGCACTCATGGCACTCCTAATAACGGCAGACTGCGTGTCTGAGGTGTCCAACATTTCAATGTTATTAAGTAAACATTTTTGTCAGGACAAACAATAGTATACAACCTCTTACCTAAATACCTCCATCCGACTGTCCATGGCGCCCGCCGCCCGCTGAATCCCGCTCAGTCCAACATGACGTCATCCCAAGTCGCCGGCAACGTCATCATGGAGAGGGACCGGAGCACGTGTGTAAATTCAAAAGCATAACAAACATAATGTAAGAAAACTGTGTAAAACAATGAGATAATGTTATTGCTGCAATGGGTAAAACTTGCAATAAAAATACAATGTCTGCAGAGTAATAATATCTCCACCACATATACTTGAAATATTCACTGCAGGGCTAGAAGCCACACAACATGCAACGCTTCATGAATTAACTACTGATGGACACACACTAGGCAGGGCACAACAGTACCTCCAACATGTAACACATTCTCAGCCTACTGAGTCTAGATTACTAAACACATAGTTCATGGTATGCAAACTTCTCACGGGAATTCTAGAGAAATGTTCCTCATCAAAATCCATTACTGTTCATTATACTGTTTGCAAAAGTTATGACTAAGGGGTATATTCATTCCGACATGCGCAGAGCCGGCCTTAGGCATAGGCAAACTAGGCAAATGCCTAGGGCATTTGGTATGCTTAGGGGCACCAGCAGCTTCTGCTGATTAAAATGATATGCAGCATGCCTATATTCTGTGTGTGACTGCGGCGGTATCTACATACAAATGCTACGTTGCAGTGTATTTCTGCAAATCACTGTAATGTAGCATTTCGTATGCAGATACAGCCGCAGTCACACACAGAAAATAGGCATGCTGCATATCATTTTAATCAGCAGAAGCTACTTGTGCATCCTAGCTGCATAGTAATGCAAATAAGATGCATTTTCATAAACAAAAGGCGCCCGACGTTAGTAGAGCTGCCTGCTGACTCATGCCATGCATCTTCTGCAGAACTAGCGGCGATGCTAGGGGGCACCAGCCATAATCTTGCCTAGGGCATCATATTGGTTAGGGCCGGCTCTGGACATGCGTTTGTCAGAATGGATCCAACAAGGGCTATTTAATGAATGGCCAAATCTGTCAGGATTTGGCCGTTCCTGACCATCTCAATCCGACTATAAAAAAAGTCGGATTGAGATGAGAGAGTTGAGACGGGGAGAGCCGCGGGGAGACGGGGAGAGCCGCGGGGAGACGGGGAGAGCCGCGGAGAGACGGGGAGAGCCACGGGGAGATGGGGGAGAGCTGCGGGGAGACGGGGGAGAGCAGCGCCTACAGCAGAGTAGCAGGAGGATGTGGCACCACCGCCAGACCTCACGGCAGCGTCCACCCGGCTCCAGCAAGCTGGACCTCACTTGCTGGAGCCAGGTGGACGCTGCCATGAGTGGTGGCAGTGCCCCCATCCTCCTGCTGCGCTGTGCTGTAGCCGCTGCTCTCCCCGTCTCCCCGCAGCTCTCCCCCGTCTCCTCCTCTCAGCTCCCTCATCTCAATCCAACTTTTTTTAATGGATCATCAGATCTACATGGAAAAGGTCTATAGTCATTAGGTCGACCACTATTGGTCGACATGCATTTGTTCGACAGGGTAAAAAGGTCGACACATGAAAAGGTCAACGTGATAAAAGGTAGAAAGTAGGAAAAGTCAACAGGGTCAAAAGGTCGACGCTTGAAAAGGACAACAAAAAGGACACAGCAATTTTATGTTATTTTGTTGTCGTTTTCGCCGTCAAAGCAGGTGGAACCCCAGTTAGTGTAGCGTCCCCTCGCATGGCTCGCTTCGCTCACCTGCTTTGTGCACGGTTACTATTCCCAATCGTAGACCACGTGGATGGTAAAGTTTCAAAAAGTTGATTAAAATTCTAAAAAGAAACCCAAAAACTGTGTCCGACCATCTGTGTGTCAACCATTTGCACCTGTTGATCTTAAGCACTGTCAACTTTTTACATGTCGACCTATTGTCCATGTTGACCTAATTAATCTTGAACTTTACATGGTTGACCTATAGCCTGGATACCCCACAAAGTTTTAGACATGTTATCATGTTCGATTTGTTTTGTTTTTTTAGCATTTCCATTTCTCTATCAGGCACTGCACAGTTTGTCCTGTCTTGGGGTCTAATTCAGACCTGATTGCTGCTGGGCGATCAGGTCTGAAATGCGCAGGAGCCGCAGTGCGCCGGAGCATGCCAGAGATGCTATGAGCATCTTAGCCCAGTGATCGCCTCTGCCTAATTGACTGGCAGGGGCGTTCGCTGGGTGGGAGTGGGCGGCCCGGCGGCGTTGGGCCGCCGTTTTGGGGGTGTGATCCGGGAAAAGCAGGCATGCCCGGACCGCGCGGGAGCGGGCCACTGCAGCTGCGTGACGTCACGTGCAGCCTCTGCGACCCGGAGAGCGACGGGTAGCTTCCTGCCAGCATGCAGGAGCTGCGCAGGCTGGGAGCTACTCTTCAGGTACAAAAGCATCGGCACCGTGCGATGCCTTTGTACCTGTGCGGCGGGGGGAGGGCCAGACATGCGGGGCGGACCCCTGCATGTCAGGGTGGCTGATAGTAGCCATGCAAAATTTTGCACGGCTACGGTCAGGTCTGAAATAGGCCCTTGGTGTACAACCTTATGCTATGGAAAGCCAGAGTAACAGGTCTGTACCAGCGCTATGATGCATCAGAGCCAGATTAAGAAGACTCCATAAGGCTCTCTGCAAGATACAGCTTTGTACCTGATCCCTTTGGTCTGTCCGTTCCAAAATGGCATTCCTCGACTGCTTGCCGTCTATTTACAGTAATTACCTCATACATAACCGAACATCCATTCTCCTCTTTCCTGCTTAGATTTAATATTGTAAGAAATATACATCTATATACATAGAAAGAAATGGGATCCGGTCAGGATGCCGGCGATCTCAATACCTACGTGGGAATCCCGACCCCACTCGGAAAGCCGATACCAGCCTCCCCGAATAGGGTCACAAGACCGGCACCGGAATCCCGGCCGACGGTATTCTGAACGAGCGTGTGCCGGGCCGCAGGACAGGTAAGCTGCTGTGATGGGGTAAAGGTTAGGGATAGGCTGTGGGAAGAGGGGTTAGGGTTGGGTTTCGGGGAGGTGGGGTTAGGTTTAGCCACTCCCAGGGAGGGTTAGGCTGCAGGGGAGGGAGGACTAGGTTTAGGCTGTGGGGAAGGGGGTTAAGTTTAGGTTTTAGCACCCCACCCAGAAGGGTTAGGATGTGGGAGGGGGAGGCTTAGGCAAAGCAGGGTTAGAGGCCCATTGGGGGAAGGTAAGTATAGGATTCTCAATAGTGGGATGCCGCTGTCGATATTCTGACCTCCAGCATTTTTTTTTCCAAAATATTTTTATTGAGGTCAAAAAGACATATCAAATCATAACAGGTAATGACACTTTAGCCGCCCGGAACAGTCGTGCATGAAAAGAGCAAGAAAGTAGAGTCCGAAACTCCGAACAGAGAACCTCATATTTTCACTTTTTACATAGGAGCATCTAGATATATGTTATATCCTAGTATTATACAGGTTGAGTCTCCCTTATCCAAAATGCTTGGGACCAGAGGTATTTTGGATATGGGATTTTTCCGTATTTTGGAATAATTGCATACCATAGTGAGATATCATGGTGATGGGACCTAAATCTAAGCACAGAATGCATTTATGTTACATATACACCTTATACACACAGCCTGAAGGTAGTTTTAGCCAATATTTTTTATAACTTTGTGCATTAAACAAAGTGTATCTACATTCACACAATTCATTTATGTTTCATATACACCTTATATACACAGTCTGAAGGTCATTTAATACAATATTTTTAATAACTTTGTGTATTAAACAAAGTTTGTGTACATTGAGCCATCAGAAAACAAAAGTTTCACTATCTCACTCTCGCTCAAAAAAGTCCGTATTTCGGAATATTCCGTATTTCGGATATTTGGATATGGGATACTCAACCTGTATAACCAAATAGCAAAGTTAGTAAACATAAAATATAATGGAACAGCTAATGTGTTCCTGTTATTTAGCAGATTCTTTGCATAACAGTAGAACATATTAATGCGTCTCCCCCTTTGGGGAACGCTAAATCCTAAAACAATAAAAAACACTAACAATATCAATATCAATAACGTTATTAATAACCGTACCTGCCAGGGCTAGGGGGCCGCCGACCCATCCACGGAGACATCAATAGTGCGATAAGAAGAAGTAGACGATAGGTATCCAGTGTTAGGGAGTATGAGGAGGGAGGTGAAAGGGTTTAAGAATCCAGAGTGGCCAATCAGAGTTGAGATAATAAGAGGGAATAGAAAGCAAGAGAACTAGAGAAGGGGTAGGGAGGAGAGGGGGATAGGGTGCCGTTATGGGAGAACGATGGGGGGGTCGTCTGCTAGAACTTGGTGTCCGTACCAGGTGGTGCAGTGAAAGCTCTGTTTAATGGCTGTTTTTGTCGGAGTAGGAAGTGTGTTGATAAATCGTCGCCAGCAGTGAAACAAAGTGGGGGTTAATATTTCTTTATTGAGGGAAGTCTCTAGCCAGTCCATCGTGAATAGGAATAGCAGTCTAGAGGTAGCTAAAGGTAGTGTGGGAGGGGTATCGGATATCCATTGTTGTAAGATGGCCTTCCTGCCCACCGCTGAGAGGGTCATAATTAGTTTCGTGTCTCGAGAGGGAATGTCGTGTTGGTCACGCACATATCCGAATAACGCCCATGAGGCAGTACACTGGAAGCGCAAGCCCAACTCGGCAATTCCATAGGTATGTAGTTCTGCCCAAAATTTTTGAATGTGGTGGCAGTGCCAGAAGCAGTGAATAAGATCTGCTATTGATGAAGAGCATTTTAAACATTTTGCCGAATCGGACAAGCCCATCAAATGGCTCCTCTTTGGCGATATGTAGGCTCTATGTAATATTTTGTAGGCCATTTCTTGATATAGGCTGGCAGGGATAAGTTTGAGGGAGCTCGCAAAGCTGTCCATTATATTCTCCGGGGACATGGACGGGATTTGGGTGGACCATGTTTGTACTTGTGCAAGATCTGTGGTGGGCATGTGTTCTGTGCGTATGCGGGCGTATATTGCTGAGATGGAGCAGGTCCCTGAGCGCAGAAGTGTGTCCAGGGAGTTAACCAGGTCTGAAGTAGTAAGATGTGAGAGAGTTGATCGTATATAGTGTGATATCTGGTAAAAATAGAAGTGATGGCGGAGGCTAATTCCATATTTGGTTGACACCTCTGTGAAAGTGAGTGTTTTTTTGTTGGAGTTGAGGAGGTTCCCTATGCATGTGATACCTGAGGTGTGCCAGTTAGTAAAGGGGATGTGGGCCTGACCATTTTGAAATTGTGTATTCCCAACTAAAGGGAGAAAGAGTGAGTGGGTGTGTTGTAGCTTGAGAGACTTGCGGGAGAGTCTCCACGCTGTGATAGTAGAGGTTAATAGAGGGTTATCTAAGCGAAGGGCAGACATTTCAGATTTATTTGCATGGAGGATGTAGCTGAGGGATAGGGGGACACAGAATTGGGAGTCAACTAGCGAGTCGGTGAAGGTAGACGTTCCGTGGATCCAGTCCATGGCGAATCGGAGGAGACAAGCATGGTTATACTGCTCTACATTCGGCAGATTCACCCCTCCGTTCTGTATTGTTTGGTTTAATTTAAAAAGACTTATCCTGGGTCGTTTATTGGCCCAGATAAATTTCGAGATCGAGGAGTTGAGATGAGACACATCAGCTTTTGAGAGTATAATGGGCAACATCTGCAGCACGTAGAGCAGTCTGGGGAAACTAACCATCTTAACTAGATTGCAGCGTCCCAGGAGATTTAAAGGTAGTGTTTGCCATAACGTGAGTTCCGTCTGAATCTTACTGAGAATGGGGTGTATGTTGTCAGTATATAGCTGGGTGGGGTCAGCGGGAAGTATGATACCTAAATATGTAATGTGGGTGTTGGCCCATCGGAATGGGAAGGGAGTGTCCCAGCCTTTGGTAATCTGGGGGAATATGGCTAATGCTTCCGACTTGTCGAAATTGACAGTGAAGCCCGCAAAAGAGGAAAAGCGTCGATGGCTTCTTGCAATGCTGTTACCGACTGTCGTGGGTTAGAAGTGAGTATAAGGATGTCGTCTGCAAACGCCATAAGTTTAATTTCCCTGTTGCCAATTTTTATACCATGAAAGGTGGGTAAGTTGGTGATATATCGTATGAGGGGTTCTAGGGCGATGTTGAAGAGGAGGGTGGAGAGGGGGCAACCCGGTCTAGTTCCTCTCTCAAGGAGAAAGGGTGGGGAGGGGATGTTGTTAACTATCACCTGCGCAGATGGGCTGGTGTAGAGGGAGTCAATCAGTCCCCGGAATGTCTCGCCAAATTGCTGGTAGAGTAGAACTCTTGTTAGGTGCGGCCAGGCAATCTTATCGAAAACTTTTTCTGCGTCAAGGTTGATTAGGATGTTATCTGTGATATTATTGGCGCGGGAGTGGGTAATGGCTGCTATCGGCGCTCTGATGCCTCGTACTGATTGTCTGTGTTTAAGAAAGCCCATCTGCGCTGGCGATATAATACGGGAAAGGCATATCTGTAGTCTATTGGCCATCAGTTTGGTGAGGACTTTAAAGTCTTGGTTAAGGAGTGAGATCGGTCTGTAGGATCCAGGCAGGGAGGGGTCCTTGCCTGGTTTTGGTATAACAATAATTGTGGCTTCGTTAAATCTAATGGGGATTTGTTTGGAGGTGAGAATATGATTATAGAGTGATGTGAGGGTGGGGGCGATTTCGTCTCTCAACATTTTGTAGAATTCCGCTCCGTATCCATCTGGACCGGGGCTTTTATTGTTCGGTAGGGTCTTGATGACCTCCACTACCTCCTCTACCGTAATCGGTTTGTCTAGGGAGTCCCTCTCTTCTTGGGTCAAGACAGGGAGGTCCGCCTCTTTCAAAAATGAATGGTTGGCAACAGGATCGTCAGGGCCCTTGGTGTATAAAGATTAGTAGAAATTGACCTCCAGCATTTTAATCCCATCCCATTATAAATATTGGTCTACCAAAAGGCAAATAGACATATTTGTGGTGAAAATGGCAGTCTGTGGTACATAAGTATGAAACACCAGACATTCTGTTTACTGTCATTCAACCGACTTTGGGGGTCATACCAACCAGTTCACATGCAGCGGTTCTTCGCTGCAGTGCAAACGGTACAAAAATGTGCATGCGCAGGCAGACGCATTGCGCACACGCATCGTTGTCTGGTGACGACCGTCGCCGGACAACGACGCCGCCTGCGAGAAAAGTGATCGCAGCAGCAATCGCAAGAAGATGGACAGGCGGGAGGCGTTCCGCGGCGGAAACTCGCCGTTTTCCAGGTGTGGTGAGTCCAACGCAGGCGTGTCCAGGCATTTAGAGAGCGGATGTCTGATGTCAGGACCGGGACCTTCATCGCTGGATCCGTCGCACAGGGTGAGTAACTGCAGCCCTGGTCTTGTTTTACTTCAAACTTTTTTAGCATTGCGGGGCTGCACAAGCGATCGCAGCACTGCTATGCTAAAATACACTCCCCCAAAGGCAGCATCTAGTTGATCGCACGAGCAGCAAAAAGTTGCTACGTGCGATCAACTCTGAATGACCCCCTTTGTGTGAGAGTTGTAGAGGAAGTTCCTGAGATTTGGGATTCCCTCTGTTATCATTCTGGTACCTGTAGAAATGACTAATACGCACACTGATTTAGTGATGAGCAGGTTCTGTTTGTCGGAATCCGAAACCCCCCCCCCCCCTCCCCCCCACGAACTTCACCCATTTTACACGGTTCTGAGGCAGATTCGAATCTTCCCGCCTTGCTCGGTTAACCTGAGCGCGCCCGAACGTCATCATCCCGCTGTCGGCTTCTCGCGAGATTCGGATTCTATATAAGGAGCCGCGCGTTGCCGCCATTTTTCACTCGTGCATTGGAAATGATAGTGAGAGGACGTGGCTGGCGTCCTCTCCGTTTTATTCAGGTGGCTGCAAATATCTGTGCTCACTGCTTTATTGTGGGGACTGGGGACCAGCAGTATAATATAGGAGGAGTACAGTGCAGAGTTTTGCTGACCAGTGACCTCCAGTATTATACTTCTCTGCCTGAAAAACGCTCCATATCTTTGCTCAGTGTGCTGCATATATCTGTACTCACACTGCTTTATTGTGGTGACTGGGGACCAGCAGTATTGAGGAGTACAGTGCAGAGTTTTGCTGACCAGTGACCTCCAGTATTATACGTTCTCTGCCTGAAAAACGCTCCATATCTGTGCTCAGTGGGCTGCATATATCTGTGCTCACACTGCTTTATTGTGGGGACTGGGGACCAGCAGTATTATATAGGATGAGTACAGTGCAGAGTTTTGCTGACCAGTGACCACCAGTATTATACGTTCTCTGCCTGAAAAATGCTCCATATCTGTGCTGCATTGTAGTATATAGTAGGAGTACAGTGCATAATTTTGCTGACCACCAGTATATAATATATAGGAGTACGGTACAGAAGGCCACTGCTCTACCTACCTCTGTGTCGTCAAGTATACTATCCATCCATACCTGTGGTGCATTTCAGTTTTGCACAGTTTGCTGACCACCAGTATATAGTATATAGCAGTACTGTACAGTAGGTCACTGCTGTACCTACCTCTGTGTCGTCAAGTATACTATCCACCCATACCTGTGATGCATTTCAGTTGTGCGCAGTATATATAGTAGTAGGCCATTGCTATTGATACTGGCATATAATTCCACACATTAAAAAATGGAGAACAAAAATGTGGAGGGTAAAATAGGGAAAGATCAAGATCCACTTCCACCTCGTGCTGAAGCTGCTGCCACTAGTCATGGCCGAGACGATGAAATGCCATCAACGTCGTCTGCCAAGGCCGATGCCCAATGTCATAGTAGAGAGCATGTAAAATACAAAAAACAAAAGTTCAGTAAAATGACCCAAAAATCAAAATTAAAAGTGTCTGAGGAGAAGCATAAACTTGCCAATATGCCATTTACGACACGGAGTGGCAAGGAACGGCTGAGGCCCTGGCCTATGTTCATGGCTAGTGGTTCCGCTTTACATGAGGATGGAAGCACTCATCCTCTCGCTAGAAAACTGCAGTGCCACTCCTAGATGGGCCAGGTGTTTGTGTCGGCCACTTGTGTCGCTTAGCTTAGCCATCCAGCGACCTTGGTGCAAATTGTAGGACTAAAAATAATATTGTGAGGTGTGAGGTGTGAGGTGTTCAGAATAGACTGGAAATGAGTGGAAATTATGGTTATTGAGGTTAATAATACTTTGGGATCAAAATGACCCCCAAATTCTATGATTTAAGCTGTTTTTGAGGGTTTTTTACATTTCAAAACATGTCGACCTTTTGCCACGTCGACCTTCTTTATGTTGACCTAATGACCACCATGTCAACCTATTTCAGGTGTCGACCTAGTCACTGTCGACCAATAGTGGTCAACCTTGTGACTGTCGCCCTAGTTACTGTCAACCCTGGCCTCCATACCACACCCCACAGATCATGTGACACTTGTAGAAGGCGTCAGCAGGACCACTGGGCGTGTAGTTGTTTGTAGTAAATTATCCTTGGGGAAAGACTACAACTCCCATCATGGACGATGAGCTTACTGTCATGCAAAGCTAAGTGCCCATCGGTAAATATTTAGCACCCTGTGTTGGGAGGGCATTACATTGGCATTCCAGCAACCACGGAATAACAGTGTGCCGCAGATGCCGGCAGAGTCCACGCCGCAGTTCCAACTGTTTTCTGGATGACAAAGTCTAATCGTTCTCCATCCAGCTAGACAATAGCAGCCCTGTGATCCGGAACCCACCACACGTCACGTTACACTGACACGTTGCTGCCACTTGGCTGTAAGCCGCACAGTAAGCCCCTTCGTGCAGCCAGTATGACATGAACAATGGTAGCCGCACACATCACATGCCCCCACATCACACCCCCCTGGGCTGGGCAGGAGGCTGCGGTTCAACATCTTGTATTTTCATTTGCAAAACACATTTGTTCCTGCAGCTGACCATGTGCCAGGAGTGTGACAGCTGCACCGCACATTACCCTAACCCCCTTCTGCAGGGATTAGCTGGGTACAGTGAACTCTGTGTATCGCAGGGCAGAGGCCAGAGCTATTTCCATCATTATCCGCCCCAGACTTGGGGCATGATAATAACACAGCGTTGTGGCAGACCGGGGCCTCATCTCTCCAGCAGTTGTGTGAGCAACGCTGGTTTATTGGACACAGACATGTCTGAGGCTCTAACCTGGGTCGGTGAATCTACGGGGGACAGCTAGCAGCTGCTGCGGAAGCTCTTACACATTGTCACTTATGGGATGAGAGACGTGGAGTGTAATAATTTGTTCCGTGCGGCAGAAATAGTTTTTATTAATCTGTTTTTAAGATTCAGTTACATTTTCCATCAAATATTTGTTTGTTTTGTTAATTGACGCCTATGGGGGGGGTCATTCTGACCCGATCGCACGCTGCAGTTTATCGCAGCGGTCCGATCGGGTTAGAACTGCGCATGCGCCGGCGCATGCCAGATGGCCGAAGGCCGTCGGGCCGCTACGATCGCCCCTGCCTGATTGACAGGCAGAGGCGGACGCTGGGCGGGGGGGCGGAACGGCGGCGTTCGGCTGCCGTTTCGTGGGCACGGTCCAATGCAGGCGTGGCCAGACTGAACGGGGGACGGGCCGCAGCGGCTGCGTGATGTCACACGCAGCCGCTGCGGGCTGGGGAGCGATGAGTAGCTCCCGGCCAGCACGCTAAAGCTGCGCTGGCCGGGAGCTACTCTTGAAGTGCAAAGGCATCGCCGCTGTGTGATGCCTTTGCACTTCTGCGGGGGGGGGGGGGGCGGCACTGACATGCGGTGCGGACTATCCCTGTGCTGGGCGTCCCCCCGCATGTTAGTGTGAATGATCGTAGCCATGCTAAATTTAGCACGGCTACGTTCAACTCGGAATGACCTCCATCATCTCTATTCACAGTTTGAAATTATTTTACCTTCTATGAAAATCTTAATATTATATAAGGCAGTAATCCTAACACGTATATCCTGAAAACAGATTGCTTAACCAGGTGTCCGTGTGTACTGTACATTTATAGTTGCAGTTATCAGTATTTTCTTTCACATGATACAATATAATATGTTTTCCCTTGATAGGTTATGGGCACATCCTATATAATAAAAGGCTAACGCTGCTCCTCAACGCTCTGGGGAAATGCAAGTGTTTTGTGCACCAGCAGCCACTAGATGGCGCCCGACGGAGCAATTCAGTTGTTGCTCCGTTCAGGATCACACAGCCGGCGGCGCTGATATTACTGTTATGTTGTTCCATCATTTTGACGGGCAGGTAACTATTAATAGATATTTACCTCTATGGGGCATATTTACCAGTATTGGCAATTGGTGCAGATACTGTAAGTGGCATTTTGTACTGCACATTTCGCGGCAAGTATTGCTGGAATTTAACACACATGCAGGGACATTGGGGGTCATTCCGAGTTGTTCGCTCGTTGCCGATTTTCGCTACGGAGCTATTAAGGCAAAAATGCGCATGGTACGCAGTGCGCATGCGCTAAGTAATTTAGCACAAAACTTAGTAGATTTACTCACGGCCGAACAAAGAATTTTCATCGTTGAAGTGATCGTAGTGTGATTGACAGGAAGTGGGTGTTTCTGGGCGGAAACTGGCCGTTTTCTGGGAGTGTGCGGAAAAACGCAGGCGTGTCAGGGAAAAACGCGGGAGTGTCTGGAGAAACGGAGGAGTGGCTGGCCGAACGCTGGGCGTGTTTGTGACGTCAAACCAGGAACGAAACGGGCTGAGCTGATCGCAGTGTAGGAGTAAGTCTCGAGCTACTCAGAAACTGCTAAGAATTTTCTATTCGCTATTCTGCTAAGCTAAGATACACTCCCAGAGGGCGGCGGCCTAGCGTGTGCAATGCTGCTAAAAGCAACTAGCGAGCGAACAACTCGGAATGAGGGCCATTCTCCGATCGCTCTACGGGTTCAGATCCCGCCCACACTAATGCACACATCCATCCCCTGGCCGGCGCATGTGCAATAGGCTACAATGGACAATAGATTTTGTTCCACGTTCCAGTAAGTGTAAAACCTATGGGGGCTGCTTTTGTAAATTAAAATGGGGGAGATCATAGAAGAAATCGGAGCTTCCTGTGTATGTGAACCCCCATGTCCTTTCGGGTTACGGTCGTTAGGTCGACACAACTTACGTCGATACTCATTAGGTCGACCACCGAAGGTTGACAATGCCATTGGGTCGACATGGCCGCTAGGTCGACATATACTAGTTCGACAGGTCAAAAGGTCGACATGAGTTTTTACATCTTTTTTTTTCATTTTTTGAAATGTACGGATTAGAACGGTAATTTGTGCCAAGCGGTAGCGGAGCGAGGTACCTTGCCCGATGCACGGTGAGTGAAGCGAGCCATGCGAGGGAACACGGTGCACTAATTTGGGTTCCCCGTCACTTTACGGAGAAAATGACACCAAAAACAGTCAAAAACCTCATGTCGACCTTTTGACCTGTCGACCTATTACATGTCAACCTAATGCATGTCGACCTAATAGCAATGTCAACCTTCAGTGGTCGACCTAATGAGTGTCGACCTAAGTTGGGTCGACCCAACGACCCATACCCGTCCCTTCAGTGTTATTTCCCTAGAGTCATAATACAGTACTGTGCAAAACTTTTAGGCAGGTGTGGAAAAATGCAGCAAAGTAATAATGCTTTAAAAAATAAAAGTGTTAATAGTTTATTTTTAGCAATCAACAAAATGCAAAGTGAATGAACAGAAGAAAAATCTAAATCAAATCAATGTTTGGTGTGACCACCCTTTACCTTCAAAACAGCATCAATTCTTCTAGGTACACTTGCACGCAGTTTTTGAAGAAACTCGACAGGGAGGTTGTTCCAAACATCTTGAAAAACTAAGCACAGGTCTTCTGCGGGTGTAGGCTTGCTCAAATCCTTCTGACTCTTCATGTGATCCCAGACAGACTCAATAATGTTGAGATCAGGGCTCTGTAGGGGCCATATCATCACTTCCAGGACTCCTTGTTCTTCTTTATGCTGAAGTCAGATAGTTCTTAATGACAATGGCGGTAAGTTTGGGGTCATTGTCCTGCTGCAGAAAAAGTTTTGAGCTAATCAGATGCCTCCCTGATGGTACTGTATGATGGGTAAGTACTAGCCTGTATTTCTTAGGGGTGGTCTTCTGTATACCGAATGTCGGGATCCCGGCGCACAGTATACCGGCGCCGGAGTCCCGACACCCGGCATACCGACAACTATTCTCCCTCGTGGGGGTCCACGACCCCCCTGGAGGGAGAATAAAATAGTGTGGCGCGCATAGCGCGATACCGTGCCCGCAGCGTGGTGAGCGCAGCAAGCGAGCGCAGCGAGCCCACAAGGGGCTCCTTTGCGCTCGCCACGCTGTCGGTATGCCGGCGGTCGGGCTCCCGGCGCCGGTGTGCTGGGCACCGGGAGCCCGACCGCCGGCATACCGTACGACACCCATTTCTTAGGGAGGCTGTGGCATCACCTACTCCAGCAGTATTGTGCCCGTATGGTTTCACAGATAATTGCATCACCAAGCTACAGGGACCTGGGAGACTGAACGTTATGCTTGAAAACAAGATGTGACTGTCTCTATGGAAGGCGGTATTCACAGCTGTGGGGATCTAAGATCTATGTATTGTAATTCATATTCCTCTCATTAGTGGCTGTGTCCACTAATTGTAGCCTGTTACATTGCTTTGTGTGTGCTTGTAAAGTAGCTATATTTTCCCAAATTATACAATGAGATGGTGCAAAGTGTGTTCCATTGAAAGTAATGGCCAACACCCACCCTCCCCATCCTCAGAGTACAGGTAATAATCCAACGTCTCTGTGGCCAGTCACTAAGCTGGGAACCTTATACTGAATGCTCAGGAGTGAGTGTGTCCCGCAGTAATGACACGTGAGGACCTGAGTGGATGACGTGTGTACTGTACACCCAATAACCTAGGAAACCTGATCTTAGTCCCGGCTACAGCAGTATTTCATTCTCCTTAACCTTGTCAGATGTCTCACTCATTGATGGCCAGTTGCAGCCTGAAGGCCTAGAGACTCCTGTCGCCCCACATTCAGAGTGCTGGAAGGACTGGGAATTTTACTGCAGCTAATTGTGATTTTCTACTCTTTACTGTAACAAGTTATAAATCCCAGGAAAAGTATTAATTGCCTCATTACTACCTAGTGTTGTACATTATATGGAAAAGTATGAGACGTATGGTATGCTTATATACCCACTGTTTGTCCTGTATCCGGTATATACACAGGATGCAGTTTAATAAATCGGCTGTCGGTATCCCGGCGTTCAGGATCCCCAAAGCCCTGGAAATACCGGCAGTCGGAATCCCGAACCAAGCCCTGTATTCCCACTCGGGTGGTGTTTTTGTTTGTTCTAACACGTCAAATAAAAAGTAACCAAAATGGACAAAAAATGTTTTTAATTGAAATATTAAGTGGACTAAAAGCAAAGGTGATTTTATTTTTTGTGATACAGGTTGAGTATCCCATATCCAAATATTCCGAAATACGGAATATTCCGAAATACTGACTTTTTTGAGTGAGAGTGAGATAGTGAAACCTTTGTTTTTTGATGGCTAAATGTACACAAATTTTGTTTAATAGTATACACAAAGTTATTAAAAATATTGTATTAAATGACCTTCAGGCTGTGTGTATATGGTGTATATGAAACATAAATGAATTGTGTGAATGTAGACACACTTTGTTTAATGCACAAAGTTATAAAAAAATATTGGCTAAAATGACCTTCAGGCTGTGTGTATAAGGTGTATATGTAACATAAATGCATTCTGTGCTTAGATTTAGGTCCCATCACCATGATATCTCATTATGGTATGTAATTATTCCAAAATACGGAAAAATCCCATATCCAAAATACCTCTGGTCCCAAGCATTTTGGATAAGGGATACTCAACCTGTATAAACAACACCACAAATAAATACTTTGTAGTGTTTGCTGCAGCATTCTCTTGCCATTCTAAAAAATTGCAGCCAACAGGGTTCTACGTGTAAGTTTTCAGCAGAATATTTGTTTTATAATGCAAATTTACAGTGCCTCCACTTAAACGCTAATCATGTAGAAATAATTTTGCCCCCCCCCCCCCAACAAGTCTTAACATTTTTTAAACCAGAAAGAATACTTCATCTTTTCCATTTGACACATGTGGTAGGGATTTCTAATTGTTTTAGTTGCTTCCGCCGTGTTTTAATACGCTCGTATGTAGAATTTCACGATCTTCACTTGGAAACTGTGGATTTGTATAGAAAGACAGAAGGACGGATTTCCGCTTTTATATAGTAGATATAACTCACTTTGTTCTGGTTGGCAGAATCTAGCAGCAGAAGGCAGGCGCTTTATTCTATGGCACCCCTCCAGCCAGCAAGGGGGACTGGCACTGTGGCACACAGTCACTCTGCTAGTCTGCTGGCACTGAAAACACAAAGGTTGGGAGTATTATTTAATTTGGAGCCAGGCCAGCCAGGGAGCAGAACCTGTGAGTGAGGTCACTGAATAGTCCTACTCACTGCTGGCTGCATCGGTGGTCTCTCTAAGAGTCTGGGAAAGTGGGACTGGACTGGTGGTGACTGCACCGCACCGTACCTGATCCAAGCGCCGCCCCCTCCTCCCCAATGCTGTGTAAAATGATGTGCTCCTCCTTGGTGTGTCTATTTAAAATGGCACTCCCCAATGTCATGACATCACGACGCAACCCAGATCTACCCAGCGAGCAGAGTATCACTGAGGGGCTGGGGGAATCACAGTGAGAGAGGCAGCAGCTGTCAACATGTGTCGCAGTGGGCGGTCTGGGCCAATGCACGGCTCTCCATGGGTAGCAAGAACGCTGGTGAGGGCCCATAGTGTTCTATCACACATATATGGAAAACTTGGTTTTTTTTTGTACACCGAGTGTTTGGTGATCACGGTCGTTCATGGTCCAGTAGCTACCCCACTCCACATCTGGCTGTGACCCTTCCAGTCGCCCGGCCCAGTAGATGACTATATGTGTGCGTGCAAAACAACAGTTACAAAAAAGTTGTAAATGTCTCTCAGGGGGCATATGCAGGTTCAGCATACTTGTCTACACCCTGGAAGAGTGGACACCCTTCTGCATTAGTGAAGTGGGCAAAATGGGGAGGTATATAAAGGAATCTGGGGGTCTGTTGGAGGGGGTGGGGCCTAATGACGTGATGCAAATTGCATCGCTTCTATGCAAATGTTGTCCAATTGCAGCATTTTCCCAGTGTGGGGGTGGGGCCTAATGACACAATTAGCCTGCCCATGCCCACCTGCTTCTCCTCAGAGGAAATTGTCAAGTACAAGGTTCAGGCTGGCCCCACAGGGGTCTAGGGGAAACCCTTGGTGGGCCCCACTGCATGAGGGCCCACCCCCTCCTCAAAGATCAGGTGTAACTGTAGCAGGGCCGCAGTGTGCCTACTAGGAGAGGGCCTAAACCTCCGTGAGTGCCACCTTGTCCCACTAATGCCAAGAGTCGCCTATCCCTTGTCTACATGGCTTAGAAAAAGTTTAGCAGAAGTTGTAAATGTTTAAAAGGGATACCCAGCCAACCCCCCCCCCCCCACACACACACACTAACACACACACAATTCTGCTCCCCTACATCCCCATTGGATGAATAGGACAATTGAGCCTGACTACTCCTGATACACACAATAGGGGAAGGACAGTTCTGGTTGTGCAGACCTCTCCTAATAAAACGTTCCTACCTCCCTCCATAGTGGTCTCTGTATGAGTACCGGTGCTGTCATAGCCGGAATCGGAACGTCATAACCGGGTACACAGCTCTTGTTTGTATTCCAAACTTTACCACTACTTGATGCGCCTGTTACCCATTTAGATTGCAAGCTCCTCTTTCAGAAGATGCTGTTATTTTCTCATTATGCTAGTAATACAGTATCTGTCTCTAATGTAGCCAGCACTGAGAGACAAGTTGCGGTTCCGTTTGAATAGCACACACTTACACAACTGCTGGCTTATTTCTCATTTTACACACTTTCTGCATATTGAAATCAAAGGCATTTGTGGGAAATTGAGAATGTCTGAATAATCTGGATTCCAAGATGCAGCTCCCTACAAATGTGTCGGACTAATTACCTGAGTGTGACTATTAGCGCTGGAGCGTTGTAATCGCACTGACAGCCACACTTGCAAATCATCTGGCAATTTGATAATGAATAGGAGGAACGTATTCCTGAAGGGTTCCAGCTGCTGAGGGTCCGGGGTCTGCAACTTGCTGATCAGATATACAATGAGTACTTGTGTCCGTTCTCCCAACATGCCTGGACTTATCCAGACATAGTGATGCAGCGGTCTACTGGTAATAAAACCTTTGTGTACCTCATAATGTAGATATAAGTAAGTGCTGACTTGCTCTACTTACGTTTACACAACTGCAATTGTGTCAGTGCAGCATCAGTGACGTTCAGAACTCACCTTTTTGCCCCTCTTTTTAAAAAACAACCCATGGGCCTCATACAGGTCCAGATTTTTCAAGCCTTGGAAAGTGATAAATTGCACTGTTGATAAAGTACCAGCCAATCAGCTCCTACCTGCCATGTTAGTTACAGTTTGAAAAATGACAGTTAGGAGCTGGTTGGCTGGTACTTTTTCACCGTGCAATTTATCACTCTCCAAGGCTTGAGAAACTGGGACAGGTCTTATTTATTAATCAGAGGAAATCAAGATTTCTAGTGATAATGAGTGTTTTCACCAGAGATAGGTCTTCTAAAATCTATCAAAGGCTTTTCCCGTGCTACTTCAATTAGTAAAGATCCCGGAGAAGCAAATACAATCTCTTGGAGTCTGGGCTTCCAATTCCATTGCATGCGAAAAGAATAGCGATTCATACCAGCTTACCCAAAATGACGTGATTGTGACACCACCCTAATGCTCAGACATGGTAACCCCCTCTGGGACTTTTCTGGAGGGGGCTTTTGAGATCCTGGCAAGGTTAGCCAGATCACGCATGTACAGATCTCTTCAGACTGAGTATAGAAGGTTAACATTTATGACTGATAAACTGCCCTGATAGATGATTATTTGAGCCTTATTACTGCATATTTATTAATAGGCCCTCATAAATCTTATGTTTTGTGTAAAGCTTTCAGAGCCTGACTGCAGGCCTGGCAACAAAAGGGACACCCGTACAGGGCCTCAAAGATAAGGGATACAAAAACGGGGCCACGGTGCCAATATTGATTTTTAAATTGTTTGCTCCAAATGATCTATCTATCTACTATTTTTTTTAAAGAAATCCTGTGCTTCAGAAGACTCAAGGGGGGTCGCAGGCAGTAGCAGATCTTGCCACAGGCAAGCAGGACTTTTGCCCGGGGCGCCGCCTTCTGGAGGGCGCCGCACCATGGGGGTAATTCCAAGTTGATCGCAGCAGGAATTTAGTTAGCAATTGGGCAAAACCATGTGCACTGCAGGGGAGGCAGATATAACATGTGCAGAGAGAGTTAGATTTGGGTGGGTTATTTTGTTTCTGTGCAGGGTAAATACTGACTGCTGTATTTTTACACTGCAAATTAGATTGCAGATTGAACACACCCCACCCAAATCTAACTCTCTCTGCACATGTTAAATCTGCCCCCCCCTGCAGTGCACATGGTTTTGCCCAATTGCTAACTAAATTCCTGCTGCGATCAACTTGGAATTACCCCCCATGGCAATATCCGCCACTGTGCCCCCCGCTGCCGCTGTGTCTCCCGCTGGTCCCCACGCAGTGAAGGGAACTAGACGCTATCCGTCTAGTTTCCCTTCGTGCAGAGGACCTTTGCTGTGCAGTGCGCGATGACGTCATCGCGCACAGCATTGTGGGACTGGCACAGACGCTAGGGGTCATGATTGACCTCTAGTGTCTATGCTGTGCTATGGGAGAGACGTCATGACGTCTCTCCCATAGATCCGACGAGAGGAGCGGCGGCGGTGGCGGAGGAGGTCTGCAACGGCCGGGACTCGGAAGCAGGTATCCTTTTATTTTTTTTTAAGCGGTGCTCCTGGGGACACAAATGGCACTACTGGGGGCACAAATGGCACTACTGGGGGCAAAAATGGGGGCACAACTCTACAGGGGGCGTAACTGACCACGCCCCTGTATGAAGCCATGCCCCTATTTTCTGCCCGGGGCGCCACAAGGGCTAGAACCGGCCCTGGTCGCAGGGGTCCCCAGAGCATACTTACCTACTTTGCTGCCCCCACCTCCTGGAGGAGGCAGCGTTGTAGGTGCATGGGGGCGTGGCCGATAGCAGGATGGGCGGTCTGGGGGCGTGGTCGACAGGGAAGTGGACAGTCAGGGGGCGTGGCATCAGGGTCGCGTCATCGTGGCCCCGCCCCCACTGTGTTGTGCCGAGAAAAGAGGTGCTGTATAGCGAGGGGCGGAGCCACGATGACGCGATTCAACGCAAATCGCGTCAATGGACCCCCTCGGACCGCCCACTTGTTCTCTGCTGCGGGCGGCCGAGGAGGGTCGTAAAGGGGCTGCAGGGTAAGCGGGAGGCTTGCTCACCTTTCCGGGGGGCCTGGAGGGCCACACGATTTTTAGGAGCCTCCCGGCCATTCCGGGAGGGTAGGCAAGTATGCCCCAGAGATATTGGATCTCAAGATTTCTATTGCCGGCCCTGACCCTAACCCAGACACCTAAACTAACCCTAATGTCTTAACCCTAAAGGGCAGACTGGATGGGCCATGTAATTCTTATCTGCTGTAAAATGCTATGTTTCAATGTGTATGGTGTATTGCAAAAAAACATCTGCAAATCCAACGGTACGGTAAGTAAATTGAATTCAACCCTATGAATAGGGCTTCTGCATACTTGCCTACTCTCCCGGAATGGCCGGGAGGCTCCCAAAAATCGGGTGGCGCTCCCGGCCCCCCGGAAGAAAAGGCAAGTCTCCCGGACGAGTGCCCACCACCCGCAACACCTGCATAACCCCCGGCGCCGCACTTCAAAGTGCGCGGTCCGGGAGTAAGATGACGCGATTCGCGTCATCCTGGCCCCGCCCCCTGCCTTGCAATGTCAATATTAACGGCATTGCTAGACAGGGGGTGGGGCCACGATGACGGGATTGTGCAGCCATGCCCCCAACTCCGCCCCTTGGCGTCATCAAGACGCATCTCTACACCCCCGCTGCTCCGACCTGGCTGCCTCCTCCCGGAGGGGGCAGCCAAATTGTCGGTAAGTATGGGCTTCTGTGATCCCTGTGCAGCAGTCACAGAAAGGGTTAATCTCTGCAGCTTGTCACTCACATTACATTGTTGCTCTTTATTTTTATTTATTTTTACAGAGCTGAGCTGGGAGCTGTAACCCACAGACCAGCTGCAATAATTACTCTTATACCCCTTTTCCACTAGCTCAACAAAGCCCGGGTAAATGCACGGGGGCGCGCATTTACCCGTGTTTTTTGCTAGTGGAAAAAGGTCCCTCTGCAAAAACCCGGATCTAGTGACCCGAGAGTCCCAGCAGTCCCCCCAATTTTGTACATTTGTATAAAACACTGAAAAATTACTATACAGACATGTTTCTGTACCCCAAACTGTTAAAAGACTTTAACATGTTGAAAAACACTTGTGTGCCATAATTTGTGTGTTAATAGCAATTCCTAAAAGAATT
The DNA here is from genome assembly GCF_028390025.1 of Pseudophryne corroboree. NCBI lineage: Eukaryota > Metazoa > Chordata > Amphibia > Anura > Myobatrachidae > Pseudophryne > Pseudophryne corroboree. The sequence goes on along the minus strand of NC_086454.1, from coordinate 44,751,956 downwards.
AATGAAGCGATCGTCTGGCACACCATGCAGCAAAAAATGGAGGGAACGCCACACTGTGCATTATCCAATAAAACTTATTTGCAAGCAGATAGAACCAATCACTATACCCGTACACAACATCAGTGTATAAAGAATATGGTGAAAGCCCTGGTGAGATGTTACAAAGGGACCAGAGACCTTTCATGTCAGATCCACCACCCATGCGTTTCATCATCCAGACATAATGCAGTATGCGTCAGACCATATAACTATAAGAAAGGGAGAAAGCAGTGACCGTTCTACTAACACAAATCTGTGACCTGTTATCCAGGGAACATAAGTAACAATAACAGACAGATTAATGTGATTTAGGAATCTTCTCTAAAACGTAAAACACAATTTTCTCTGGAAATCCCACAGCGAGAAGTTAATTTGTTTTAAATCTTCCTGAATCCTCCCAGAGTAATGATGGATTTTTCAATCTCGTTTGGAAAAACGAAGTTAATCAGTCACAAGTCTTTTATTATTAGAGTGAGCAGAGAGTCCACTGGTGACTGACAGGAGGTCGCATAATGCGGGGTGATTCAATCTAGTGTACAAACAAGATGGAGGTTTCCAAGGGATTGTATTACATGAAGCAGGCTTGTTATTGGTAGTAATGACCGTGTTACATCATGACCGTGCTGCCAACTGGAAGTGTGAGGACCCCGGAAGCACTTCATCTTCTAAGTCAATGTGGACTATAGACATCCAGGGCGTGATTCAGAGTAGGACGCAACTGGCATCTGAGCGCAAACATAAAATGTGACCAAGACGCAATAGATAACAAAATGCTGCTTCGCTATTGGCAGAAACACAGGACACAATTCATAGACATTACAGCAAGTGCCAGGAAAGTGTAGGTAATATGTAGGGAGCATGTTAATAGCAGATCAAACAAGGGTGGTCATTCCGAGTTGTTCGCTAGCTAGCAGTTTTTTGCAGCCATGCAAACGCTATGCCGCCTCCCACTGGGAGTGTATTTTAGCTTAGCAGAAGTGCGAACGAAAGGTTTGCAGAGCAGCGGCAAAGTTTTTTCGTGCAGTTTTAGAGTAGCTCAATACCTACTCAGCGCTTGTGATGACTTCAGACTGTTCAGTTCCTGTTTTGACGTCACAAACACGCCCTGCGTTCGCCCAGCCACGCCTGCGTTTTTCCTGGCACGCCTGCGTTTTTTCGAACACTCCCTGAAAATGGTCAGTTGACACCCAGAAACGCCCACTTCCTGTCAATCACTCTGCGGCCAGCAGGACGACTGAAAAGCTTTGCTAGACCTTGTGTGAAACTACATCGTTCTTTGTAATAGTACGTTGCGTGTGCGCATTGCGCTGCATACGCATGCACAGAAGTGCAGTTTTTTTGCCTCATCGCTGCACAGCGAACGAATGCAGCTAGCGAACAACTTGGAATGACCCCCAAGATGCAACTATAAAAATTAAACTTTTTGTTAAAAGTCCACATTAGTAAACATATGATTAGCCTGCCCCTTCCCAAATTGCCCTCTCCTGCGGGTCATTAGCCATATTCTGGTTGTCCGTGCTGCATGGTCAGTCTGGAGCTATTGTTAGTGATACAGCATATCGTTCCGTCGCATGACTGCATTGTGCGGTGTGACGGGGACTGGAGCTGCAACTATCACATGGCAGTGCCATGCTAAACGTCACTGCTAATGTGCCACTACAGTGCATCCGGAAAGTATTCACAGCGCTTCACTTTTTCCACATTTTGTTATGTTACAGCCTTATTCCAAAATGGAATACCTTTTTTCCCTCAAAATGCTACACACAATACCCTATAATGACAATGGGGGTCATTCCGAGTTGATCGCTTGCTAGCTAGTTTTAGCAGCCGTGCAAATGCTATGCCGCCGCCCACTGGGGAGTGTATTTTAGCTTAGCAGAAGTGCGAACGCATGTGCAGCCGAGCTCTGCAAAAACAGTTTGTGCAGTTTCTGAGTAGCTCTGAACCTACTCAGCGCCTGCGATCACTTCAGCCTATTCATGTCCGGATTTGACGTCATACACCCGCCTAGCGAACGCCCAGCCACACCTGCGTTTTTTCAGACACGCCTGCGTTTTTGCAAACACTCCCTGAAAACGGTCAGTTGACACCCAGAAACGCCCCCTTCCTGTCAATCTTCATGCGGCCATCAGTGTGACTGAAAACTTTGCTACAACCTGTGCACAACCACAAAGGGCTTTATACCCGTACGAAGCGCGTGCGCACTGCGGCCCATACGCATGCACAGCAATGCCCAATTTTAGCCTGATCGCTGCGCTGCGAACGGAATGACCCCCAATACCCTATAATGACAACGTGAAAAAGTGAGATTTTTTGCAAATGTATTAAAAATAAAAAACTAAGAAATCACATGTACATAAGTATTCACACCCTTTGCTCAATACTTTGTTGATGCACCTTTGGCAGTAATTACAGCCTCAAGTATTTTTGAATATAATGCCACAAGCTTGGCACACCTCTCTTTGGGCATTTTCGCCCATCCGTTTTTGCAGCACCTCTCAAGCTCCATCAGGTTGGGTGGGAAGCGTCGGGGCACAGTCATTTTCAGATCTCTCAATCGGATACAAGTCTGGACTGCGGCTGGGTCACTCAAGGACATTCACAGAGTTCTCCTGAAGCCACTCCTTTGATATCTTGGCTGTGTGCTTAGGGTCGTAGTCCACCTGAAAGAGGAGGTCAAGAGCGCTCTGGAGCAGGTTTTCATCCAGGATGTCTCTGTACATTGCTGCATTCATCTTTCCCTCTATCCTGACTAGTCTCCCAGTTCCTGCCACTGAAAAACATCCCCACAGCATGATGCTGCCACCACCATGCTTAACTGTAGGGATGCTCCTGAGGAAGCTGGATATGCTGCACACCAGCGAAACGCGTTGAGCCTGACGCCACCGGCGCCCTAACAAGAGGATATCCACGATCTCTGGCATATTTCTTGGGAATTAACATCTTCAATTTGCTAATATTTAAATCAACCACAGCAGTCCTTGGACACTCGGTTCAGCATACAAAGAACATTCCAGCTGATCCTAAAAGGAGATTGCCTTCTCCCAACGGGTCATATTGCTTCAGTGGTTTGGACACCCTATCAGCATTTAAAGGACATCCCAGCTGATGAAACAAAGGGACTGCTTTCTCCAACAAACACCACTGGTAAAATCTATACAAAGATATTTAGACCTGGACGTAATACCTGCTGTCTAATTGTGTGTCTATATAGACTTGAAGGTTGTTCCCTAGCCATATTAAGTGGAGTATTGGGCGATTAGTGGCTGTATTATTGGCACAATACTGATTATATATTTGCGTTCTAATTATTCATTTTAATGTTTTAATTCATTTTTTATGACAATAAATGTGTAATGTAATATAACAAGCCTAATAGTTACTTATTAACTTGCACAGCCAGCGCTGGTATATTCCTGTATATTTATTCCATTTAAATATATGGGGATCTAGGCCACCCCAATACAAGCAGCTGTTGATAGCGCACCCGTACACACATTTTTTCCTACTGTAGGGATGGTATTGGCCTGGTGATGAGCGGTGCCTAGTTTCCTCCAAACATGACGCCTGACATTTACGCCAAAGAGTTCAATCTTTGTCTCATCAGACCAGAGAATTTTGTTTCTCATGGTCTGAGAGTCCTTCAGGTGCATTTTGACAAACTCCAGGTGGGCTGCCATGTGCTTTTTTACTAAGGAGTGGCTTACGTCTGGCCACTCTACCATACAGGCCTGATTGGAGGATTGCTGTAGAAATGGTTGTCCTTCTGGAAGGTTCTTCTCTCTTCACAGAGGAATGCAGTAGCTATGACCATCAGGTTCGTGGTCACCTCCCTGACTAGGGTCCTTCTCCCCGGATTGCACAGTTTAGACGGACAACGAGCTCTAGGAAGAGTCCTGGTGATTCCGAACTCCTTCCATTTACAGATGATGGAGGCCACTGTGCTCATTGGGACCTTCAACGCAGCAGATATTTTTCTGTACCCTTCCCCAGATTTGTGCCTCGAGACAATCCTGTCTCGGAGGTCTACAGAAAAGTTCTTTGATGTCATGCTTGGTTTGTGCTCAGACATGCACTGTCACGTGTGGGACCTTATATAGACAGGTGTGAGCCTTTCCAAATCATGTTTAATCAACTGAATTTACCACAGGTGGACTCCAAATAAGGTGTGGGAACATCTCAAGGATGATCAGTGGAAACAGGATGCACCCGAGCTCAATTTTGAGCTTCATGGCAAAGGCTGTGACTACTTATGTACGTGTGATTTCTCAGTTATTTATTTGTAATAAATTTGCAAAAATGTAAAAAAAAAATCACGTTGTCATTATAGGGTATTGTGTGTAGAATTTTTTGGGTAAAAAATTAATTTATTCCATTTTGGAATAAGGCTGTAACATAACAAAATGTGGAAAAAGTGAAGCGCTGTGAATACTTTCCGGATGCACTGTATGGAGACTGCATGGCTTGGGGCTTTATTTTCTGCACCTGTTACAAATGGCTGATTTTGGCATTGCCAGATCCACTCAGTAGAAGAATGTCCATACAGTAGCGCCACAACGGGGGTGCTGGCTGCACACGGGTGTCACACGCCTGCTCAGTGACAGGAGACGGGTGCTGCACTGTAACATTACAGTTACGCCAGTCTCCCGAGGCAGCCTGCATCTCTCGGAACCCCAGAGTAACGAAAACGGGGGTTGGGATGCTTAGACACGCCCCCGTTCCGTGAAGCCATGCCTCCTAAGTGGCCGCACCGGGTGCAGTTAAGGTGAGTTACGCCTCTGTGTCCACATACTTGAAGTCATGTAGGTAGGTATATGATTTCACTGATTTATAAGAATAAAGAATAAATTATATTTATGGCAGTCCCCATTTTTAATGCAGATGTGATAAAAACATTTTCACCTAAATTCGCACAGTAAAAAAACATATTTTCAGATGAATTTAGGAAACATCTCTTGCCGATGAGCCCCTGTCCTGGAGAAGAGCTGGAAGCAGTGTGATAGACCACCCCTCTACCCTATCACACTGGTCCCCGCTGCCAGTGCGTATGCATCCATCATCCGCTGCATGTGTCACGGGGGGGCAGATGGGGAGGGATCTGTAGATGGCGCTAGCTGTTGGGACAAGCTCTGGAATGCATTGGATTCTGGAGCTTGGGCTTGGTTTGCACAGACACATTTGTGCAGGGCCCAGTGGCGTAACTAGAAATTTTTCTCTCCCAAGCCAAAAAATTCTCTGCGCCCCCCCCCCCCCCCCCCCATAATTGTCACAAGTAAAGTGGTACGTGACCTTGCGGAAATGGGCGTGGCTTTGCATAAAGGGGTGTGGCAGTGCAGGAAAAGACTACCTTATACCCCAATTTTGCAACCTGCACGCCCAGTCGTTGGCCACCACAGGAAAAAAAATAATCCTGATTCATGCCCCTTACATTATTTGTCATTTTTCCTCCTTATAGTAATGCCCAGTATACATTATGCCACATACTGCAATGGCCCTTAGACATTATGCCACACACAATAATGCACATGACACAATATGACACACACCGTAATGCCTGTGACACATTATGACAGGAATCGCAATGCCCGTTATACATTATGCCACACACTGCAATGCCCCAGATACATTATAGCACATACAATGTCTGTGACACAGTATGACACACACCACAATGATCCTGAGACATTATACCACATACCACAATGCCCGTGATATAGTATGCCACACACCGTAATGCCTGTGACACAGTGGCGTAACTACTGCCCCCGCAGTCCTCGCGGTGGCTTGGGGGCGAGGGGCTGCGGGGGCGCCACTTACTTTGCACAGATTGACATGCGGACGAGCGTCCGCATGTCAATCTGTGGTCTCTTCCCTCCGCCGCTGTAAGGAGGGACACGGAGCGCACATCGCGCGTCTCTCCTGTGTCCCTCCCTGGCTCTCCCCCGGCAGGTCTAATACAGGAAGTGCCGTTCGTGAGCTCTGATTGGTTCACGAACCGGCACTTCCTTTATTAGACCGGCCGGGGGAGAGCCAGGGAGGGACACAGGAGAGGCGCGCGATGTGCGCTCCGTGTCCCTCCAACACAAAGGAGGGTGGGGGGAGCAGGCACTGAGGGGGCATATACCTGGCACTGTGGGGGAAGATCTGGCACGGGGGTATATACCTGGCACTGTTGGGGAAGACCTGGCACTGGGGGCATATACCTGGTACTGTGGGGGAAGATCTGGCACTGGGGGCATATACCTGGCACTGTGGGGGAATATTTGGCACTGGGGGGAGCAGGCACTGAGGGGGCATATGTGGCACTGTGGGGGAAGATCTGGCATGGGGGGCATATACCTGGCACTGTGGGGGAATATCTGGCACTGGGGGCATATACCTGGCACTGTGGGGGAAGAACTGGCACTGGGGGCATATACCTGGCACTGTGGGGGAATATTTGGCACTGGGGGGAGCAGGCACTGAGGGGGCATATGTGGCACTGTGGGGGAATATCTGGCACTGGGGGCATATACCTGGCACTGTGGGGGAATATCTGGCACTGGGGGCATATACCTGGCACTGTGGGGGAATATCTGGCACTGGGGGGAGCAGGCACTGAGGGGGCATATGTGGCACTGTGGGGGAATATTTGGCACTGGGGAGAGCAGGCACTGAGGGGGCATATGTGGCACTGTGGGGGAATATCTGGCATTGGGGGCATATACCTGGCACTGTGGGGGAAGAACTGGCACTGGGGGCATATACCTGGCACTGTGGGGGAATATCTGGCACTGGGGGGAGCAGGCACTGAGGGGGCATATGTGGCACTGTGGGTGAATATTTGGCACTGGGGGAAGCAGGCACTGAGGGGGCATATGTGGCACTGGGGGGTATATGTGGCACTGGGGGCATGTACCTGGCACTGTGGGGAAATATCTGGCACTGGGGGCATATACCTGGCACTGTGGGGGAATATCTGGCACTGGGGGCATATGTGGCACTCTGAGCATGGCCCTAGCAACAAGCACTACCCCCTAGCAACGAGCATGACACCCAGTGCATGAAACCCCTGGCAACAAGCATGACACCCAGTGCATGAAACCCCTGGCAACGAGCATGACACCCAGTGCATGAAACACCTGGCAACGAGCATGACACCCTAAACATGAAAACCCCTGGCACCGTGCATGGAACCAAGAGCATGAAACCGCTGGCAACAAGCATGACACCCAGTGCATGAAACCCCTGGCAACGAGCATGACACACTGAGCATGAAAATCCCTGGCACCGTGCATGGAACCAAGAGCATGAAACCCCTGGCAACGAGCAGGTAATTTAAAAGTAATTAGAAGCCTTACTGTAGAACTTAATGTGTAATGGGCATTACGGTGTGTGGCATAATGTATCACGGACATTGCGGTGTGTGTCATAATGTGTCAGGCATTACGGTGTGTTGTATACTATATCACGGGCATTGTGGTATGTGGTATAATGTCTCAGGATCATTGTGGTGTGTGTCATACTGTGTCACAGACATTGTATGTGCTATAATGTATCAGGGGCATTGCAGTGTGTAGCATAATGTATAACGGGCATTGTGATTCCTGTCATAATGTGTCACAGGCATTACGGTGTGTGGCATAATGTGTCGGGGGCATTACAGTGTGTGCATATTGTGTCATGCGCATTATTGTGTGTGGCATAATAGCTAAGGCCATTGCAGTATGTGGAATAATGTATACTGGGCATTACTATCAGGAGGAAAAATGACAAATAATGTAAGGGGCAGGAATCAGGATTATTTTTCCTTCCTGTGATGGCTAACGTCTGGGCGTGCAGGTTGCAAAACTGGGGTATAAGGTAGTCTTTTCCTGCAATGCCTCGCCCCTTTACGCGAAGCCACGCCCATTTTAACGAAGCCACACACCCTTTTTGGCGGGCACGCGCATATTTGTCCCTTTACTAGTGCCAATTGTGGGGGGGGGGGGGGCGCCAAAGGATTTTTTGGCTTGGGGGAGAAAAATTTCTAGTTACGCCACTGCTGTGACACATACCGCAGTGCCTGTTATACCCTATGCCACACACCGCAATGCCCGTTATACATTATGCCACACACCGCAATGCCCGTTATACATTATGCCACACACTGCAATGCCCCTGAAACATTATACCACATACCACAATGCCCGTGATATAGTATGCCACACACCGTAATGTCCGTGATACATTATGCCACACACCGCAATGCCCATTACACATCAAGTCCTATAGTAAGGCTTCTAATTACTTTTAAATTACCTGCTCGTTGCCAGAGGTTTCATGATCTTGGTTCCATGCACGGTGCCAGGGGTTTTCATGCCCAGGGTGTCATGCTCGTTGCCAGGGGTTTCATGCACTGGGTGTCATGCTCGTTGCCAGGGGTTTCATGAGGTAGGTGTTATGCTTGTTGCCAGAGGTATCATGTGCTGGGTTTCAAGCTTGTTGCCAGGGGGTAATATTCGTTGCCAAGGGTTTCATGCACTGGGTGTCATGCTCGTTCCTAGGGGGTAATGCTTGTTGCCAGGGATTTCATGAGCTTGGTGTTGTGCTTGTAACCAGGGGTAATGCTTGTTGCTAGGGCTGTGCTCCCAGTGCCACATATGCCCCCAGTGCCAGATATTCCCCCACAGTGCCAGGTACACATAAGCCCCCAGTGCCAAATATGCCCCCCCAGTGCCAGGTACACATACACCCCCAGTGCCAAATATACCCTCCCCCCAGTGCCAGATACACATACACCCCTCAGTGCCAAATATGCTCCCCCAGTGTCATATATGCTCCCCTCGTGCCAAATATGCCCCCCCACAGTGCAATTATGCCCCCCCAGTGCCAACTATGCCCCCACCCAGTGCCAGATATGCTCTCCCTCCCCCAGTGCCAAATATGCCTCACCATGTGCCAAATATGCCCCCCCAGTGCCAGGTACAACATCCACTCTCCACTGTGCTGGGAAGGAGGGACACGGAGGGCACAGCGCACGCCTCTCCTGTGACCCTCCTTCGTCTCCGGCGGCAGCGGCGTATCTGTTTAATGAAGTGCTGGTTCATGAGCCAATCAGAACTCACGAACGGGCACTTCATTAAACTGACACGCTGGTGTCGCCAGAGACGAAGGAGGGTCACAGGAGAGGCGCGCGCTGTGCCCTCCGTGTCCCTCCTTCCCATCAGAGATCAGTTAGCGGCTAGGGCGCCCCGCAGCCCTGCGCGCCTCCAAGCACTTGCAGTGGTTGCGGATCCCTAGTTACGCCACTGGCAGGGCCGTAACTAGGTGTGTGCGGAGGGGGCAACGCACATAGCGCTGCAAGGTAGGGGGCGCTGTTGGTGGCAATTGTCAAGTATGTATTTTAATTTCACTTTCAGTTTCCCCCCTTTTTGAAGCCCAGCATCTCCTGACCACCCGTCTCCTTCCCACACCCCTTCTGTCGCTAATACCTATACAGCATTTATAAACTCAACTTGAGATTTCTTTGTTACTCAGTTACACAGTCCTTTATTACATTTCAAGATGCTGACATACCTGGGATTCAAACCCATTGCCTGTGGCATTGCAGTCAGACACTCTATTCATTGAGCTATCTGCTCTTGCATAGAAAGGTAGATAATTCTAAGCTAGAGAATTCTAACTATTTGAAGCTTACATTGTGAAAAAATGATCAGCATTGCAGCTGAGAAGATCTATGTAGTGTGTGGTTGCAAGGGATTGAATATGTGGCTGCACACTACATAGATCTGCTCATTTCCCATGCTGATTATTATTTTTACAAAGTACCAGTAGCTTCATACAGTGTTCATAGTTTTTATGCAGGATTAAATAGCTCAATGAGTAGGGTGTCTAATTAGGATTCAACAAGTCATAGGTTTGAATCCTGGGCATGGCAGTATATTGAAATGTGCTATTTAATAAAGTGCGTGAATGTGGTGTAAGGAGGATTTGTGTCCAAATCCATTTTCTTGCAGTGTATATATAAAATGTGGGCAGGGGCATCATAGCATGGGCTTTCTCTGGGATCAATCTTGGCATGCCCCTTACCCACGAGGCATGCGCCTTATGTCCCTGTTGGGAAAATGGGGGGGGGGGGGGAAGGTGGGTGGCGCCTTTTCTCTCTCTATGGCACAGGGCACCAAAAAGTCTAGTTACGGCTCTGCACTTGCGGTCGTACATGAAGGGACAGCGGCAGCCCTCAATGGTACATCTGGGGGATCCTTCATATTTGCCAGGTACTGCCATTTTCAGGGGATATCCTGCAAATATTGATGAATAAATATGCCCCTTAGACCGGGACTGCGTATACATGAGTACTTCCACAAAAACAGCGCTGTGGTTATGATGGAACAAGTAGAGTGCCTCTTTAATGTTAATACGTACCTCTAAAACTCTCTGTTGTGCAGGAGAACACTATGCTCTTTAAGACTGTAGGTAAGGGCACTGGAGACACCCCAATACTTCATTCTGCTCTGTTCAGCTAGCTACTTCTCACACCCATTACATACATGTGCACAGCTGTCTCTCACCCTCACAACCATTACATATGTGCATGCTCCCCCACCACTTACACACGTGTGCAGGCAGGGTGGGACTGGCCCACAGGGGAACAGGGGAAACCACCGGTGGGCCCCACTGCCTGTGGGCCCTCCTCCTTCTCTAGGGATCAGGTTCCAGACTTTATCCAGGTGCACTTGAATTATACATTATACTTATGTTACATTATACTTCACAAGAATATGGTTTATTATATATTTACCATGGGGAACAGAACATGTACTCTGTGTAAATGGTTAGCCAAACCTCTGTGGTGGCTGGCCACACCCCAGTGGAGACTGGCCACACCCTTAAGAATGGGCCCCTACAGCAGCATCCCCCCAGTGGGCCCTTCATGTCCCAGTCCGACACTGTGTGCAGGAGGATTACGTCCCCTCATACATCTCTCTTTAGTGGGTGGAACCAGTCAGCTGAGTGGCTTATTTAGCAGGTTAAGGGATCGTCTTACCACAATAGCCATAAAATTGGTTTTCGGCCTTGAATTCTTCACGGTCCAACCTTGAACATGAATCACTGTATTACAATGCACTCACTGATTTGCACAGGAAGGAACGGCTTAAGGCCAGAAAATCACGTTTCTTCTTCAGATCTGCTCCTTTTTCTGAGATTTTATTATAAACGATATTCAAAGGCTCAGAGATGTTTCCGCTTTTGCACAGCGCTGAGAAGAGCGAGAACCTGGTCACCCAGCATTCCTGCCCAGAGTTATCAAACCTTGGAGAGTGATAAATAGCACAATGATAAAGTACCAACCAATCAGTTCCTGTCATTTTTTCAAACAGAGCCTGTAACATGACAGTTGGGAACTGATTGGTTGGTATTTTACTACCGTGCAAGTTATCACTCTCCAAGGCTTGATAAATCTGGGCCACTGTGCGCTATATAGCATGAGCACCGCAGATCGGTATCCCTGTCACATTGTGCCTGCAGACACCATTCATACAGCGCCTCTCTTCCTTGTGTCTTCATTGCATGTTACGCTGTTGGTGTGTATTTAGTGTTACACAGCTGATGTATTCTGGGTATCCTCCGTATAAAGCTACTGGTCTGTTGTTGGTGTATTCTCTGTGTTATTCTACTGATCTGATATTGATGTCGTTTGGATATTCTCTGTATTATACTACAGACATTTTATTCATGTATTTTTTTTACAAATAAATAAGCAGAATGCATTCATAATTTACTTTCATCGGTTACTGGTCTCTTTAAGTAGTCTCTGTATTACGCTACAGTGCTGTTATTGGTGTATTCTTGGAATACACGCAGCCTAAGGGGCCCTACACACTCGGCGATGCGCCGCCGAGGTGCCCGACGGCCGATACGGCCGACGAGCAACCCGGCGGCGGGGGGGGCAGTGACGGGGGGAGTCACCCGGCTGCATTGAAGTGCAGGCAAATATGGACGAGATCGTCCATATTGGCCTGCATGCACAGCCGACGGGAGATCAGCGATGAACGAGCGCGGGGACGCGCATCGTTCATCGCTTAAGTCTCCACACTGAAAGATATGAACGAGTTCTCGTTCATTTATGAACGAGATCGTTCATATCTTTCAGAATATCGGCATGTGTGTAGGGCCTATAACTCTTCCGTGCCCTGTGAGGGATAAATGGTGAGAGAATTTTAATTTCTTTGTATGTCTTGATGACGATGGAGTAAAGCCATCGAAACATTGAAGTACCTGACGTATTTGTGTCCGTTATTACCTGAGTGCCGCAGACATCGCGTGCTGTATATACGGTATTAGTATTGGAAGGAATATGATCAATTACACTGTATCTAAGGGATGCAATATTATGTCCAGCTAAGGCAAAGTGCCATGCCACTGGCTGACCACTGTGCCCAGACTCAATGGCAGCACAGGTAATGTTCTGACGGTTTTGCCGACATAGCTCATGCCACAGGGGCATGTTATCAGATAGACCAGAGGTTCTCAACCTCGGTCCTCAGGACCCCACACAGTGCATGTTTTGCAGGTAACCCATCAGGTGCACAGGTGTATTAATTACTCACTGACACATTTTTAAAGGTCCACAGTTGGAGCTAATTATTTCCCTTGCAATTCTGTGAGGAGACCTGCAAAACATGCACTGTGCGGGGTCATGAGGACCGAGTTTGAGAACCACTGAGATAGACAATGAATTTCGTAGTACAGGTCACTCTGTGATGTATAGCAAATTTCTTTCCACTGTAGGGATGGTAAAAAGAGTCCCCCGTAATCAGATAATGGCAGGTGGTACCATTTAGACACTTACCACACCCATTGTTACATGACAAAACGTGTTCTCTTATATTGACTCCCAGACCAGGTACATCACTTGTGACCACCCATATATACTAGGTGATTCATCGCGCCCTACGGGCGCTCTTCACACCGTCGTAAGTATTTTTGTTGTGTGGAATATTACCTCCAATCATAATTGTGTGAGTGGTTAAATATTGCACGGACAAAGGGCGTTGCGATGGTTAAAGGGCCGTAGCCCCTTGCAACAGCGTGAACAGCGCACGCAGGGACTGATGAATCACCTAGTAGGTGCTGTGGTTGAGGGAGTGGCGGGTGTGTATAATGTCCACAAGTATATACTGCTGCACCTGTGTATAATGCCCACATGTATATACTGCTGCACCCGTGTATAATGCCCACATGTATATACTGCTGCACCTGTGTATAATGCCCACATGCATATACTGCTGCACCTGTGTATAATGCCCCATGTATATACTGCTGCACCCGTGTATAATGCCCACATGTATATACTGCTGCACCCGTGTATAATGCCCACATGGACCCTCGGGCTCATATATTGTGTGTAAATCTGGCTCTGGTACTAGCCGGTGCCTCCTCAGCCATTTACCTCACCGCACGTCCACGTCGCAGGGTGCCTAGCACAGTTTCTCAATCATCCAGGAGGGGACCTAGATCTTCTCACCTGGAATGAAGCTAGAGAGGACAACTTCCAGACTGTATTCCATAGCAAATGGCAGTAAGCTTCCCTGAGCTCAGGGCTGTAGCCAAATGTATTAATGGTGTATTTACATAAAATAGGGTGTCAGTCATCGGAAACGCCTGGAACCCCTTCTCACCAGCATTTCCCTAACACGTGGTACTTAGCTTCTATGTATGTATATTTGAATAATAAATCCCACATATATACTCAGGCCTGGTGTAATTGCTTCCCTTATACTAGCCCATCCCATCAGAGAGACCCATGCCAGGGCTTCTCCCACTATTTACTGCAGTCACATGAATATGAAGGAATCCGTGTTAGCTGTGTAATGTGCTTTAGTGTTTTCTCCCTTCCATCAAGCAGGGTCCCGGAGGTCCCAGATGCCGGCCCCTGGGGACCTCTGTATAGGCCTTGTGACCTGTGACAACTGTAGAGATGTGCGGCTGGCACTTTTCGTGTTTTGTGTTTTGCTTTTGGTTCTAATTCCACTTTCGTGTTTTGGTTTTGGCTTGGTTTTGCCAAAACCACCCTTTCGAGTTTTGGTTTTGGATCTGGATGATTTTCGAAAAAAACATAAAAACAGCTAACATCACAGAATTTGAGGGGTAATTTTACTTCTACTGTATTCTTAACCTCAATATCATTAATTTCCACTCATTTCCAGTCTATTCTGAACACCTCACAATATTGTTTTTAGGCCAAAAGGTTGCACCGCGGTTGCTGTATGACTAAGCTAAGCGACCCAAGTGTGAGGTACAAACACCTGGCCCATCTAGGAGTGGCACTGCAGTGTCAGACAGGATGGCAGATTTAAAAAAAAAAAAAGCCCCAGACAGCACATCATGCATAGATGAAAAAGAGGTGCAATGAGGTAGATGGATGACTAAGCTAAGCGACACAAACGATTTACCCATCTAGGCGTGGCACTGCAGTGGCAGACAGGAGGGCAAATATAAAAAAAGGCCTCTTACACATGATGCAAAAAAGAAAAAAAGGTGCACCGAGGTTGCTGTATGACTAAGCTAAGCGACACAACCACCTGGCCCATCTAGTAGTGTCACGCAGTGGCTGAATGTCGAGAGTGGGCCGCAATTGTTTGGTCCACTTACAGCATCTCCAGCACGCTCCAGTCACTTTTAAAAAAATCTGCAATTGGTGGACTTATACGGCAGTACCCCAGGACTAATACAGCAGTACCCCTGGACTCATACGGTAGTTTCACACAGGATGGCACTTTTCAAAAACTAGGCCCCAAACAGCACCTCATGCAAAGATGTCGAAGAGGTGCAGTGAGGTAGCTGTATGACTAAGCCAAGCATCACAAACAATTCCAACTGGAATTATACGTCCAAATCACCAGAATTATACGTCCAAATCACTGGAATTAATTGGCAAAATCACTGGAATTATATGTCCAAATCACTGGAATGAATTGGCAAGATCACTGTAATTAATAATTATATGTCCAAATCACTGGAATTAATTGGCAAAATCACTGGAATTATACATCCAAATCAGTGGAATTAATTGGCAAGATCACTGGAATTAATTATACGACCAAATCACTGGAATTAAATGGCAAAATCTCGCTATTGCCTGCCTAGTGAAGTGGAATCTAGATGGGATTTGGTACCGGGGACACAATACCTCCATCAATTGTCTAAATCCCACTGCACTAATGGCGGATACATCTAACACCAACATAAGTTGCAAGGCCTCAGTTATGAGGGCTTCCATCGTCATGTGAAGCTGAACCACTACTCATAAACATAGGCCAGGGCCTCAGCCGTTTCTTGCCACTCCGTGTCGTAAATGGCATATTGGCAAGTTTACGTTTATCCTCAGACCATTTAAATTAATTTTTTGGGGTCTTTTTACTGAACTTTGGCTTTTTGGATTTTACATGCCCTCTAAAATCACATTGGGCATCGGCCTTGGCAGACGACGTTGATGGCATTTCATCGTCTATGTCATGGCTAGTGGCAGCAGCTTCAGCACTAGGAGGAAGTGGATCTTGATCTTTCCCTATTTTATCCTCCAAATTTTTGTTCTCCATTATGTTTCTGGAGTTATATAACACTGAATGCGGCACATGATGGCTGATGGCCAGGACACTGCCACTGGTCTGATACAGCACAACACAGCAACACTGTGAGGGTCTTGTTGTTGTTATTATTATACGGCAGCAGTGGACATATAGCAGCAGCGTATACCACTGTGACTGCCTGATCACTGGAATGACTGATGGCCAGGACACTACCACTGGTCTGATGCAGGACAACACAGCAACACTGTAAGGGACATATGGCAGCAGAGGACACCACCACTGTGAATGGTCACTGGACTGACTGATGCCCAGGACACTACCACTGGCACAACACAGCAACACAGTAAGGGACTTATTATACAGCAGCACTGGACATATGGCAGTAAAGGACACCACCACTGTACTGATGCAGCACAACACACCACCACTGTACTGATGCAGCACAACACACCACCACTGTACTGATGCAGCACAACACAGCACCACTGGACAGCACTGGACATATGGCAGCAGCAGAGGACACCACCACTGTGACTGATGCAGCACAACACACCACCACTGAACTGATACAGCACAACACAGCACCACTGGACAGCACTGGACATATGGCAGCAGAGGACACCACCACTGTGACTGATGCAGCACAACACACCACCACTGAACTGATGCAGCACAACACACCACTGGACAGCACTGGACATATGGCAGCAGAGGACACCACCACTGTGACTGATGCAGCACAACACACCACCACTGTACTGATGCAGCACAACACAGCACCACTGGACAGCACTGGACATATGACAGTAGAGGACACCACCACTGTGACTGATGCAGCACAACACACCACCACTGAACTGATGCAGCACAACACAGCACCACTGGACAGCACTGGACATATGGCAGCAGAGGACACCACCACTGTGACTGATGCAGCACAACACACCACCACTGAACTGATGCAGCACAACACAGCACCACTGGACAGCACTGGACATATGACAGTAGAGGACACCACCACTGTGACTGATGCAGCACAACACACCACCACTGTACTGATGCAGCACAACACAGCACCACTGGACAGCACTGGACATATGACAGTAGAGGACACCACCACTGTGACTGATGCAGCACAACACACCACCACTGAACTGATACAGCACAACACACCACTGGACAGCACTGGACATATGGCAGCAGCAGAGGACACCACCACTGTGACTGATGCAGCACAACACAGCACCACTGTACTGATACAGCACAACACAGCACCACTGGACAGCACTGGACATATGGCAGCAGAGGACACCACCACTGTGACTGATGCAGCACAACACACCACCACTGTACTGATACAGCACAACACAGCACCACTGGACAGCACTGGACATATGACAGCAGAGGACACCACCACTGTGACTGATGCAGCACAACACACCACCACTGAACTGATGCAGCACAACACACCACTGGACAGCACTGGACATATGGCAGCAGAGGACACCACCACTGTGACTGATGCAGGACAACACACCACCACTGAACTGATACAGCACAACACAGCACCACTGGACAGCACTGGACATATGACAGTAGAGGACACAAGCACTGTGACTGGACAGATTCAGCACAAGCCACAGACACTGAGAGAACGGAGATACGTCCTCTTTGTACACTCTCCAATGCCTGAGTGAAAATGGCGGGGATGCGCGGCTCCTTATATGGAATCCAAATCCCGCTAGAATCCGACAGCGGGATGATGACGTTTTGCCTTGTTCAGGTTTCCGAGTCAGGCGGGAAAACCCGAGCCTGGCTCGGAACCTTACTCGAACGGTGAAGTTCGGTACGGTTCGGTTCTCTGAGAGCCGAGCCCGCTCATCTCTAGTTATTATACTGTATTATGTTATTATATTGTTGTTAAATAAAGCTCTACTTGACAATTGGACAACAATTTCCATAGTTATTCTGCAGATCCTAACAGGGAAGGGAGAGACTGTAGTGTGGAGTCTTATGGCCAATATGATATTTAATTAAAAGTATTCCAATAGATCTGAGGGAAGTCAGTCCCATAAGCAGTGTTTTATCCCTAATTGAGGTGATTACAGATACACTATAACATAAAAAAACACATAACCATAGTGAATATTGGGTTTATACAAAGACTCACATAGCCAAAGATTAATAGGGAAACCCTACCATAAAAATAACTAATATTCTGATATCACATTTCCCTTACGTCATGCAAAATACTTTTTTTCTCATTCTTCTCCAGCGCTCTGACAGCGAACAGCTCACAAGCAGGAGAAGAAAAGATCTACAGGCGATAGATAAGGTAAGTGACTATACTCGCATAAGGTTAGCGACTGGACAGAGATAAGGGCAGCTTAGTTAAGGTGGGTACACACTGGTCAATTTATCGGCCGTTCTCTTGAACGGCCGATATATCGCGGGTCTGTCGGCCAGTGTGTATGGCCGATACATCTGTGAACTCCGTCGTTCACAGACGTATCGCGTCGGCCCCGCAGCACAGGCGACAGCCAATATATCTACCGATATATTGGCTCGTCGCTGTGTGTGTACGGGCGGTCTGCCGACCGCCCGTACACATGCTGCGGCAGCCGGCGGTGATTGGCAGCTGAACTGGGCGGGCGTGTGCACACGCCCGCCCAGTTCATGACATCAGTCTCCGATGGATCGGGTAGTGTGCATTCTCAACAAACTGCCCGATCCGTCCATAGATATATCTGCCGATCAATTGATCGCCAGATATATCTACCAGTGTATACCCACCTTTAGATGCGGCGGCAGACTTAGAGCACGATCAATGAGAGTCAGAGGGAAATAGGAATTATTGCTTTAATGATTTAATAAAACAGAAAATAGGGTCCAGATACTGCACACTAAACTGGAAACAAATACATGGAACATGAAATGATGCCACAGCTGGTGATCATTTCATATAATAATACAGGTTGAGTATCCCATATACAAATATTCCGAAATACGGAATATTCCGAAATACGGACTTTCTTGAGTGAGAGTGAGAAAGGGAAACCTTTGTTTTTTTATGACTCAATGTCTACAAACTTTGTTTAATACACAAAGTAATTAAAAATATTGTATTAAATGACCTTCAGGCTGTGTGTATAAGGTGTATATGAAACTAAATGAATTGTGTGAATGTAGACACACTTTGTTTAATGCACAAAATTATAAAAAAAATATAGTCTAAAATGACCTTCAGGCTGTGTGTATAAGGTGTATATGTAACATAAATGCATTCTGTGCTTAGACTTAGGTCCCATCACCATGATATCTCATTATGGTATGCATTTATTCCAAAATATGGAAAAATCCGATATCCAAAATACCTCTGGTCCCAAGCATTTTGGATAAGGGATACTCAACTTGTACTACAATATATTTTATTTTAAACTTTTTGTATTCTATACATGTATGTTAGTTACTATAGGGGTCACAGAGATTTTCCATGACGGTTTCCATCTTTTTCCGCAGAAGCCAAACTAAGGAGTTATTTATGTACTAAGAATCCTCCCCGCTCTCCTGGTTTCCTTATTACACACTGATCCATAGAGTACATCAGCAACACATGGTCACCAATTACTACTATTAACCTAGGGGGAGATCTCTCACCCTTTCTAATGATGGGAGGTGTTGCCCACAGCAACCAATCTGAGTGTACTAGCAAGTGAGAAGCTAATTGGTTGCTATGGGCAACAGCACTTATGGTCCTATTTAGAAGGTTAGATAAGCCTGGAAATATTAGGGTAGTCAAATAGTAGGTTTGTGTCAGACTCCGCAGATGACGTTACACTTTCCAACACTGACAAGAGTACTTAGCTTACACAAGTACAATGGTCACTGGGGAATTGGACTTTACTGAACGGCCATTATACATCTTATCCTAGGCATCAAACAAGTATCACCCAATTGGAGAGGAGGGGACTGCACGAAATTAATCAATAAAGAGGAATTAAAGTGGATATATACCCTAAAGACTCTAAAACCACACGGCCTTAACGCAGACAATGAAGTGAGGGCAATAATAATGAGTTAATTATCCGGTACCTTAATCAGAATTATATGTTGGTATTTCAACTTTAACTAATAATTTCAGATAATCCTAGTTCCATTTAATTTTTGCCACACCAACCCCATATCGTCAACCACACCAATGTCCATTTTCATGCACCACAGTGTTT
This sequence comes from Pseudophryne corroboree, assembly GCF_028390025.1. Taxonomy (NCBI): domain Eukaryota; kingdom Metazoa; phylum Chordata; class Amphibia; order Anura; family Myobatrachidae; genus Pseudophryne; species Pseudophryne corroboree. Next base: position 44,732,137 of record NC_086454.1, on the reverse strand, counting down.
TGGCATGCCCATTTATTTATGTAATTTCTAATGCTTATAGATAGCCGATCCTTATTATACTTATCCAACACAATCCTCTACAGCATCAATCCCAATTTCCAATTTATAACAATATTTTCCATCTTAATGGTTTTCATTTATTCACACAGTATCGCTCACTTTATGTTGTAACCAATCCATATTTAGATTTATCTTTATCCCATTTATATTATTATTTTTATTATTATTATTTTTATTTGTATTTTATTTACTTTCCATTTATTATCTTTAATCTATTCATTTATTTAAGTTCTTTTTATCATCCTTTTATGAACTACACTCTATGTTCACCAGATTAATATATAACTAGGTGCTTCATCGCGCCCTGCGGGCGCTCTTCACACCGTCGCAAGGGGCTACGCCCCCTTAGACCTTGCATGCCTTTCTGGGGTTTAATATTTGTATTATATGGAGTATTACCTGCATTCCTTTGTTAGTGGTTAAATATTGCACAATGAAAGGGCGTGCGATGGTGAAGGAGGCGCAGCCCCTTGCGACGGCGTGAACAGCACCTGCAGGGCACGATGTACAGAATGTAGCGGGTGCGGGGGGGACTGCGGATGGTGTCTGTAGATGCTGCGGGTGGAGGGGGGGCAGAAGTGGGGGTGGGGCCCGGATGGGGAAGGTTCGGGAGGTGCTGCGCGTGGGGGAGGGGCAGAGGAGTGGGGGATGCAGATGGGGGAGGGGTCCGGAGGCACTGCAGGTGGGGGAGGGGCAGGGGTGCCACGGGTGGGAGAGGGGCAGGTGTGGGGATGTTGTGGATGGGTGAAGGGTTCCGGAGGTGCTGTGGGATGGGAAGGGACGGGAGTGCCGTAGGTGGGGTAGGGGACCGCAGGCACCATGGGTAGGGTAGGGGCAGGTACGTGTGTTGCGGCGGATGGGAAAGGAGGTCCGGAGGTGCTGCAGGTGGTGGAGGGGCAGGTGCGGGGGTGCCATTGGTGGGGGAGGGGTGGGTGAGGGGGGGACCGTTGATGGAGGAGGGTGTCTGCAGATGCTGCGGGTGGAGGGGGGCAGGTGTGGGGGGAGACATATAAGGGGGGTGAATGGTGGAAGGGGCCTGGAGGTGCTGTGGGTGGTGAAGGGGTGGAGGAGTGGGAGCCACGGGTGGTGTAGGGCAGGCTTTTTCAACCAGTGTGCCGTGGCACACTAGTGTGCCGCGACCAGTTGCAAGGTGTGCCGCGGGCCTGAGCAGCTTCCTGCACCTTCAGAGTGAACTGTTGGCCCGGGCTCTTCTTAGAGGACCAGTCATACTCTGGCCATGACCTATGCCTTGAAAACGATGTGATATCATAGGTCACAGCTGACGCGTCTCACCACCCAGCCAGCCCACCCGCCTGCATACACATCTTCCAGTTCCCGCCTGCATTCACAGCTTTCTTTGCCCACCCACATTCACACCTGCCAGACCGCCCGCTACTCAGTATTCGCAGAACTCCACTATGAACAGCCCCCGCCACTGAGGGACAGGGAGGACAGCTGATAATATTTGTTATTTTATTTTCCTGTGGGGAATAATAGGATTTCAATAGGATTTATGTGGGGAGAATAAGAATTTATGGATTTATGGGGGGAATAATGTGAATAATTCATGTGGGGAGCAATAGGATTTATGTGGGGAGAAATGTGATTGATTTATGTTTGGAGCAATAGGATTTATGTGGGAAACAATGTGATTGTTTTTTCTGTGCAGGCCAATGTATGTGTGGAGGATTTTTTTTTTTACTGTGAGGGCCAATGTGTGTGTTTTGTTTTACTCTGTGGGGAACTGATGGTGTGCCTTGGCAATTTTAAAATATTGTTCGGTGTGCCACGAGTAAAAAAAGGTTGAAAATCACTGGTGTAGGGGGTCTGGAGGCACAGCATGTGGGGGAGGGGTGGAGTGCCGCATGTGGTGGAGGGGAAGGTGCGGAGGTGTGGTGCATTGGGGAGAGTTCTGGAGGCGCTGCGGGTACTGTACATGCCATAAAAGGTAGTTGGAGGGTATGCAGTAACAGGGCCAGGACAGGGGTGACAGGGTCAGTACAGAGTTGACGGTGCCAGGACAGGGGTGACGGTGCCAGGACAGGGGTGACGGTGCCAGGACAGGGGTGACAGGGCCAGGACAGAAATGATAGGGACAGGATAGGGGTGACAGGGCCAGGGTAGGGGCGGCAGGACCAGGACAGGGGTGACGGGGCCAGTATAGGGTTGACAGGGCAAGCACAGGGGTGACAGGGCCAGGATAGGGGTAACAGAGCCAGCATAAGGGTGACAGGGCCAGGATAAGGGTGAAAGGGCCAGGATAAGGGTGGCAGGGCAAGGCCAGGGGTGACAGGGACATGACAGAACACAGGGCACGGGAGAGATTGGTATTAGAGACAAAACAGTGGTGACAGACAGATGTGTCTTACCGGAGTCACTGCTGCTGGCTGCTGCTGTTCCACTCCAACCTGTTGGGATCTGCTGCTGCTGGAGACTTGGCATGGCTGACTCTCTCAGGCTGGAGTCCTGCTTCCTCTGCCCGTCCGCATCCCTCCCCCCCTCCTCAGTCACACACCGCAGACCTCGCGCAGCTGCCGGGCACTGTGGTAAGGTGAGACTGGAAATGACTGGTTAGCCCCCAGGAGATGCTGCGGCTGGAGGGAGGAGGGGGTCATAGCATGCACGTGGCGCGGACCTCACGGCTTCCGGGCACTGTGGTAAGGGGAGACTGGGAGTGACGCTGCGGCTGGAGGGAGGAGTGGGTCAGAGCCTGCAAGCAGCTCAGATTTCTGCAGCGCTACCCGCCAGCTAAAGTGTGTGAATGAGCTGGGCGCACTCCACTGCGGGTGGCAGCGCTGCAGCTAGCGGTGGGGTTGCCGGGTCTGGAGATAACAGAGGCAGTATGGAACCTGCACAGCGGCAGGTGCCTCACTAAACTGCAGCTAAGAAGCGTGGAGTGTGTCAGAAAGTGACGCTCCTCCGCACCAGAGAGACCCTGCTGAGTATGCCGATGTGGGGGGTCAAGCACACAGTGAGCCGGTGCCCGTCTGTCTGTATGACATACCCCTCACACACCCCCATACCTCCCAAATGTCCTGATTTTCGCGGGACAGTCCCATTTTTCGGGGTCTGTCCCGCTGTCCCACCCGCGGGTCGCAGTGTCCTGCGGTGGGGGGGGGGGGGGGGGGCAGTTGGAAAGCTCCTGTACTCGCTGTTCTGCTTAGCAGAGCAACGGTGAATAGTGGAGACAGAGGGAGAGGGGGCATCAGGGGGTACGGATTACGGGGGGGGTTCCAGCAGCAGAGCCGGATTAAGGGGGGGGCAGGGGATACGTACTGTTGGCCCCGCAGTTTTAGGGGGCCCCCCAGCTGGAGTAGCTCTGTCCCAGCTCAGAAGCTCCCCCGCCCCCGTCCTGCCAGTAACAGCGGCAGCATTGTGCTACAGTCAGCACACGCTGCTGCGTATTGGCAGGTCTGTGGTGTTGCAGGGAGGCAGCAGTCTCCCTGCTTTCTTCTCCCTGTGCGGGTGTGTAGGGGGGAGCGACCACCTCCTCTGGATTTAGCCCTAGCTGAGGGGCCAAAATCCCATTAAAAAAAAAAAAAAAAAAAAAAAAAAAAACGGAATTTGCATAAGGGGGCGTGGCCGCGCGGGGCGCGGTTAGGCCACGCCCCAACCCCCAGCAGGCACAGCAATGAGATAGGGCTCCCCTGTCACAAGTGCCCTGGGCCCCCCGGACTCACAATCAGCCCCTGGGGGCATGCCAGCAGCTCACAGAGCACTGGGCAAGCCCCCTCACTGACGAAAACGGGGACCCTCCCGTGAAGCCATGCCCCCTTTTCGCCGAGTGTGTGTCCCTCCTTCTGCCTGGAGAAAGCTCCTGCAGAAAGCTGGGAGGTCTGCACCCCTGCCTGTGACATGCCCAATGCCCATGCTATCTGCTTCTGCTCCTAGTCTCCTGTAGATTTGGCCAGATCTCTGTGACTGATTTGACTAACTCCGCCCAGTGTTGTGACTCCGCCCAGCATTAGCAAATGAATCACAAAGTCACAGAATAGGGCTATTATATAGGAGATCATGGTATACTCATTTCTAATTCATCATTACATAATGAATTCTGTTGTATATGTTATCTTTTGCCATTTAATTATTATTTTTGTACGTTCTCTATATCATTATACCATCAAATTCTGTTGGTTTTTAAAGACAGCATTGGACCCCCCCCCCCTCCTCTGATGAGGTTTGAAAGATACTTTGGACACCCTCCCCCCCCCTCCTCTGATGAGGTAATGAGTGTATGGGGTTAAATAGCCCTCACCAAACATGGCTACCAAGGACTCCCTGACGAAGACCCATATGGGTCGATACGCGTAGGAGCAACACAGATACATTCAGTGGTTAACACATCCAACTTGACAGCTGTATTATCTACTCCACACAGACCAGCACTTCTGGCGTGCAAGTGACTCCGGAGGCACACAGAGACAAGACCGGAGCTCGGAGTCACGTGACCGTGAGTCCCGACAACCAGGAAGTCGATTCAGCACCAGGAGACGGAGGACACACAGTGAAGCCGAGTGGAGACGGACGCCGGGACACGATCACAGGAGATACAGGTAAAAGCTCTGTAAAAAGGGGGGAGTACACGGCGGACAGTCCCGTTTCGGGTCTCTAAGCCAGTGTTACTGTCCCCCTCAGAGACAGGACCGCGTCTCTCCGATCAGGTTGGTGGACGGCGTCTGTTTAAACAGGCGCTTTTCCACTATTTCCAGACGGAAGTCAGACAGCGGCCAGTCCGGAGCTATTTATTACCAATCCCTCTGAGATTCCCCCCGTTTACCCACCGGGGGTACCCCTCTTTCACCTCAACGCTGCTGGACTAAAGAATCACTTAAAGGACATTTGCTCAGTATAACTGCTTGCAATAGACTCACCCCTAACACAGAGGAACGTCAATACACTTTGGAGCATATATTTAATCAGGACTGTGTGGAGGAATACAGTTACAGACAATTTCTCAAACATCAAGTGCGTTAATAAGGAGGTGGGATGCCACGCTCCTTTCTAGTACAACATTTGGACAATTTACTTTATTCCAGGTTATTTTGTGTATGCACGCATATACGAAATATTTCCAAAGCCTTTTGTGTTTTTTTGTTGTTGTTTTTTTGTAAGTTTTGTTAGCCTCGTTGTTCAATATCCTTGCGAGATCAACTACAATTAGTACAGGTTGAGTATCCCATATCCATATATTCCGAAATACGGAATATTCCGAAATACAGACTTTTTTGAGTGAGAGTGAGATAGTGAAACCTTTGTTTTTTGAGGACTCAATGTACACAAACTTTGTTTAATACACAAAGTTATTAAAAATATTGTATTAAATGACTTTCAGGCTGTGTGTATAAGGTGTATATGAAACATAAATGAATTGTGTGAATGTAGACACACTTTGTTTAATGTACAAAGTTATAAAAAATATTGGCTAAAATTACCTCTAGGCTGTGTGTATAAGGTGTATATGTAACATAAATGCATTCTGTGCTTAGATTTAGGTCCCATCACCATGATATCTCATTATGGTATGCAATTATTCCAAAATACGGAAAAATCCGATATCCAAAATACCTCTGGTCCCAAGCATTTTGGATAAGGGATACTCAACCTGTATATATCTTTTTCCTCTTTTTTCCTTTTTCTTTTTTCTTTTCTCATTCTTATTATTAGATTTTACAATTGTGTTTGCATTTACATTTTGTATCCTATCTTGATAATTAATTAAACAGGTATATTACCAAACATTGTAAATTCATACACCTTTCAGGCACAGTTGCAAAATCCCCATTTTTTCTTATTATACATCTTATGGTTTCAGGTTCTAGATGCGCTTACATATTAATGTATACGCCTAAATAATTGATGTCTCTTACAATTATAAATGCGTTTCAAGGCATCTAATGATGTTTACTCTTCATCTTTCCACATGGCAGCCTCATGGCTCTGAGGTGGATGAGAAGCCTTGTGGAAGCGATGGCGGACCGCTAGCGCTACCGCAAATTTAATCAGAAAGGACCACCACCCAGAAAAGGCATCCATCCTGTAAGATCGCTGGGTGATGATGATGACTGGGTCCCAAGGGTGCAGGGATAACTGCAGCGTGTTCCGCAACGGACATTGGATAACTGAACCGGCTATCGGCAAAAACACTGTCGTGATTTGTCACTTTCAAGTCATGGAAGAGCAGATTGAATACCGTTGGACGATGGAACCGGCTCTTGGTGATAACACCGAAACTCTTAATCAATTTAAAGCTGTGGAAGAGTAGATTGAATGCAAGATCCTTCCCTGTATTGAAAAACTGTAGGACAAGAATGGGGACGGGCACCACAGCCGCTTGAGGGCCTTCCAAGCATATAATAAAATCTTGCTCTAGGAACTCCACGCCATTGATCACCAGGTGGAAGCCGCCCTTCTTGAGTTGGTGGAGGACAGAGATTATGACCAGTAAAAACAACAACAGAACCGAAATTCATTAAACGTTAATAATTTTCTTTATATTCTCTAATCTTCTAGTCGAAAAGGGCCGTAACTCTGTCTAATTGGTGCCTTTTTTATTTAGAAAATTGCAGTATATAATTAAAATGATTATTGTTGTGGTTAGGTCATACTGTTCCTCCTGTCTGTTATTCTAGCTCTAAATAAACAGTTGGAGCAAAGATATTGTCTTCAGTGTCTTCTTGTCTCTATTAAATTCATGTGTAGTGGGAAAATACTGTATACTGTATCTTATGTCTAGGTAAATATATAAATATGATAATTATTCATAATACAAAAAAATATATAGATTCTTTTTATCAGGTAAAACAATTCCATTATCACAGGTAAGTACACAAAATATTTAAAATATGTGGGTTTTTTTTGGTAAGTGAGTATAGATTTTGGCTCCCCCTTGGTTGGATAAACGCACTGAGAAAAGTGCAGCCCATATTTTTTTAATATTGGCCCTCATTCCGAGTCGTTCGCTCGGTAAATTTCTTCGCATCGCAGTGAATTTCCGCTTAGTGCGCATGCGTAATGTCCGCACTGCGACTGCGCCAAGTAATTTTACAATGAAGATAGTATTTTTACTCACGGCTTTTTCTTCGCTCCGGCGATCGTAGTGTGATTGACAGGAAATGGGTGTTACTGGGCGGAAACAGGCCGTTTTAAGGGCGTGTGGGAAAAAACGCTACCGTTTCCGGAAAAAACGCAGGAGTGGCCGGAGAAACGGGAGAGTGTCTGGGCGAACGCTGGATGTGTTTGTGACGTCAAACCAGGAACGACAAGCACTGAACTGATCGCAGATGCCGAGTAAGTCTGAAGCTACTCTGAAACTGCTAAGAAGTTTGTAATCGCAATATTGCAAATACATCGTTTGCAATTTTAAGATGCTAAGATACACTCCCAGTAGGCGGCGGCTTAGCGTGAGCAACTCTGCTAAAATCGCCTTGCGAGCGAACAACTCGGAATGAGGGCCATAATCCGGTAATAATGTGATTCAATTGGAAAAAGCACAAGCGTGGTAATTCCAGCTGTTTATAGCCACATTAAGTATGCAAAAAAATCTGGAAATCAGCCTGCACCCCAAAAAGTACAACTAAATATTGGAATTATAGATATCTATTAGTGGCCAATAGGAAAATATTTGTGTCTCTTAAAATGTTTCAAAGGGTTGATTTTTGTATTTTATTAATAACAAGTTAAAAATGATAGAAACAAAGTGTTTTTCTGCAAAAACAATGCCCTAGATTAATTTTGGGTACATAAATGACTGTACATTTATTTTTGTCTCATTCTAAGCAACTTTTAAAAATGTGGTAAAAAGCAAAAACACCTGTACAGTAACTCATACCTGCAATTTTACAACCACCTGCCCCTTCTATACAACACCTCCATATGCCTGTTCCAATTTTTTTAACACATTATTTTGCACTTTGCAGAATATCACCCCAAAAATGACGGTATCCAGTCTCTAGGTCGACAGTGTCTAGGTCGACCACTGTTGGTCGACAGTAACTAGGCCGACAGGGTCTTTAGGTCAACAGGTCAATATGAGTTTTTCACTTTTTTTTCACTTTTCACACTTTACAATCCACGCGGACTATGATTGGGACCGGTAACCTGTGCCGAGCGCAGCGAGGCACCTTGCCCGAAGCATGGCGAGCAGACACGGTGCACTAATTGGGGTTCCCGGTCACTGTAGAGAGAGAAAACGACACCAAAAAAAGATTAAAAAACTCATGTCGACCTTCTGACCTAGAATCCCTGTCGACCTAGTTACTGTTGACCAATAGTGGTCGACCTCAACACTGTCGAATCAAGTGTGATCGACCTTCAATACCACCCCCAAAATGACATGGTAATTATTTGCCAAATAAAAAAACCCCGAATAAGTGCCTAATTAAGCATTACGGTGGAATATGCCCCTTAGCTTAAGGTGCGTATACACTGGCCAATATATCGGCTGTTCTATGGAACAGCCGATACATTGCGGGCCCGTCGGCCAGTGTGTACAACGAGATGAACGCAGTCGTGCACGGACATATCGCGTCGGCCCTGCAGCACACACGATGACCAATATTTCTACAGATATATTGGTGCATTGTTCTGTGTGTACAGGTGGTCAGCCGACCGCCTGAAGACTTCCTGCAGCAGCCCGTACACTCGCTGCACAAGCCGGCGCCGATTGATGGTTCACCTGGGTGGGCACATGTAAATGGCCGCCCATTTTGCACGACACACTGCCCGATCGGCCTATAGATATATCTTTCAGTGTGTACCCAGCATAAGGCTTACCATACTAGCCAGTGACGTGCGGTGAGGTCACTGGTTGGGGAGGCACTGGCAGCTACGAAGCCCCCCCCCCCCCGGAAAAAAAAAAGTGTGGTCCCCCAACACACCAGTAAAACCAGCACTAGGCAGAACCAGCTAGGGGGAGTAATGCCATAGCAGGGGAGACACTCAGTGTGGGGTCCCCCTGCCATAACATTAATCATCCCCCCAGCCAGTCAGCCCAGGGTTGGAATTCCTCGGAAAGTGGGAACCCCAAAAAATAAAAATGGGGTCCCCCCTCCCGAGCAATAACCAGCACTGGGCTGATAGCCCAGTGCTATGCCCCGCACCCCTGGTGGCGGTGGGTGCGGGGTTCATTGTGTGTTAATATTGTTCTTTACAGGTGGCCTACAGGTCCCAGCAAGCCTGCCCCAGCATGCTGGCACTTGGAGAACCACAAGTGCCAGCATGCCCGGACACAAAGGGCCTGCTGGCACCTGTAGTCCACCTGCAAAGAATAGTAATATTGTTCTTTACAGGTAGCCTACAGGTCCCAGCAAGCCTGCCCCAGCATGCTGGCACTTGGAGAACCACAAGTGCCAGCATGCCTGGACATAAAGTGCCCGCTGGCACCTGTAGTCCACCTGTAAAGAAAATATTAAAATAAAAACACCACACTGTCTTAAAAATAAACTTTATTAAACTGGGTCTTCACCTGGGGGCGGCGGCCTTTAAGCTCTTTTGCGTGGCCGCCGCCTTCCCAGGGCTTCCGGCGTCTTCACCTGGGGGGGCGCCACCCCCCCAGGGCTTCCAGCGTCGTCACCTGGTGTGCGGCGGCTGCTAAGCTCTTTTGCATAGCCGCCGCCCAGCCAGGACTTCCGGCGTCTTCATTCTTCAGGAGCTCTTCACTGCTCCTCCTCCGCCGTCGGACTGACTCTCCTCCGCCTCGCGCTGACTTATATAAGTCAGCCGGAGGGGGCGGGGCGATGACGCGGCGAGCCGTGATTGGCTCGCGGCGGCCATCTTGAATTTAAAAAATGACGCTGAGGCGCCATTTTTTAAACTGGAACCGCTCCGCTGCCAAACTCTGCAGAATAAAGGTAATTTCCGCCGCCGCACCACCGCCGCAACCCGCACCGCCGACGCCAGCTCCACCGCCGCATCCCGCCGCCCGCACCATCGCCGCATCCAGCCGCCCGCACCTCCTCCCCTGCGTCGCCCACACAGTGATTGACAGCGGATCCAGTGACGGATCCGCTGGCCAATCACTGTGGCCTCACTGACAGGGACGTGCTTTCATAGGTTGAAAGCACGTCCCTGTATGAAAGCGGCACCACTAACGGTGCCGCTTTCCCATATATTTTCAATGGGCTTTTACAGCCCAAGGCTAGTCCCTGCCCGTGCCCGCCCCCCGCTCCCCATACTTCCCGCAGTGTCAACGGGAGGCACCACGATCGGTGCCTCCCAAACACATAAAGAGAGGGGCAATGTAAAGAATAATATAAAGAAGATACATATGACACAGAATATGTGTCATATGCATCTTCTTTGTATTATCTTAATCATTAATCATTATGACAGGGGAGGCACTGCCTCCCCTGCCTCCCCTGACTGCACGTCCCTGATACTAGCCCTTTAAACCGAGACACCTATGATTTACACAGGTTCTGTGTAAAACTGATGTAATCTGCTCACCGCTCCATAGACACTCTGGAGGGAATTCAAATGTTTGAAAAGTCGGTTGGGTGTCTGTTTCTTCCTGTCTATTAGATAGGAAAAAACAGACTCTCTACTGACTTTTCAAACATTTGACTTCCCCCCTCTTTGTCAGCTGCTGGACTCTGATAAGGTGCCTCTTCCTCCTCTCTGCTGACCGGCTGATTTACTGAAGCTGGGGACGCTTTTGTGCCCATCAGATTACGAGCTTCCTTTGGTTCCCGGGGACACCACCAAATCAGGTTAGGTACACCTCAGCTCCAATGTGCTGTTCCAGTCTTCCCATCCTCCTAAAATGGCCGCCGCCCAACTGCCAACAGACTCGGAACACGGCTGTTAACTGTCCCAGTGCATGACAGATACACCACAGAAAATGTTCTTAACACTTTCCCTGCTGAAGTCTCAAAGCGTTTAGACAGGCTGCATTGTGTAGAGGAGGAAAAAGGGCACAGATATAAGTTAAATGTCCGTGGCAACCCTAATGGGGTGTTGTCACGGGGCTTGGATTTTGAATATCTGGAGTTGTGGCTTGGGTTTCGGTGTCGGTAGCTTTCCACAGGATAAACCGGGCAGGCTAGATAAAAGTATTTTTCATAGGACTTCTGAGAGGATTATGCTGGAGCTGAAAACTGAGGATTCCGTCAGTGAAGTGAAGAAGCATGGAGTTCTAGGAACTTGCAGAGAAACTGGAACAGAATGCTGTAGAATCAAGGCTGTGGAGCACAGATTGACACACACGCATAGTACTGTGTGAGAGACGTTGCACTGGTGATTTCTTACCCAGAAATCCCCAGATTTATACCTGCAGACTGTTTCCCATTGGTTTTGCAAACCTTGCAGGTGACTGGGTGTTTTAGATTAGCTGATCCTTCCAAGGCGGCGACGCCCATCCCGGACCTCTGCAGCTGGAAGCTGCACAAACGTTACTGCTGCTGCCTCTGAGACCTCTCCTCCCAGACATGCTGCAAGTAGTGCCCCTCGCCAGCAGCCCGCACCCCCACCGAAGGGACCGTGCCAGAGCGTCCGGACAGGTAAGTACCGCTGGTCCCGGAACCCAATCCGCCGGACCGTGACAGGTGTCACATGGTCCATAGCAGCTAGATATGAGTAAAGTTTTGTGGAATACATCTGACCCGCACCGCGGGAGTTCCAGTAATTGAGATTTCAACTAGACACATTTCAGTCTCTTCAGCTAAAGGGATTTTCTGATCTTGGACAGCAGTAAGCAATGATTGCATCAAATCACTATGAAATGAGTGGAGAGAGATCTTTTCTAGTTCAGAAACTTTCTCTGTCTTCCTTTCTTGGCGCCCCATGACAGCTGGAGCCTGGTGGCAAATGCCTCTATTGTCTCTGGGAGTTACGCCACTGATCTGCACGCTGTATAGTCTTAAATTCTCAGTACCAGGATGGTCACTCACATATAAGGGAAAGAGGTGGACCACAATAGTGTAATACAATGCAAACAGTTTATTCATAAACATCATAAATGTCTGTACGTCTTAAAAGAATTACAATTGCTTATCTGGAAAGTCCTGCAATGTCCCAGTTTTAGATTAGTAGATAGGTCAGTACTTGTCACTCAACACTAGTGATGAGTGGGTTCGGTTCCTCGGGATCCGAATCCCCCCGAACTTCACCCTTTTCTGCACAGGTCCGAGCAGACTCGGATCCTCCCGCCTTGCTCGGTTAACCCGAGCGCGCCCGAACGTCATCATCCCACTGTCGGATTCTCACGAGATTCGTATTCTATATAAGTAGCCGCGCGTCGCCGCCATTTTCACTCGTGCTTTGGAGATGATAACGAGAGGACGTGTCTGCGTCCTCTCAGTTCTTTCTTTGTACAGTGTGCTGCAAATATCTGTGCTCAGTGTGCTGCAAATATCTGTGCTCAGTGTGCTGCAAATATCTGTGCTCAGTGTGCTGCAAGTATCTGTGCTCAGTGTGCTGCAAATATCTACGTTCTCTGCCTGAAAAACGCTCCATATCTGTGCTCAGTGTGCTGCAAATATCTGTGCTCAGTGTGCTTTATTGTGGGGACTGGGGACCACCAGTATATAATAGGAGGACAGTGCAGAGTTTTGCTGACCAGTGACCACCAGTATTATACGTTCTCTGCCTGAAAAACGCTCCATATCTGTGCTGCATTGTAGTATATAGTAGGAGGACAGTGCAGAATTTTGCTGACCAGTGACCACCAGAATTATATCAGTATGGTACAGTAGTCCACTGCTCTACCTACCTCTGTGTCGTCAAGTATACTATCCCATCCATACCTGTGGTGCATTTAAGTTTTTGTGCGCAGTATATATATAGTAGGAGGACAGTGCATAATTTTGCTGACCACCAGTATATAATATATAGCAGTACGGTACAGTAGGCCACTGCTCTACCTACCTCTGTGTCGTCAAGTATACTATCCCATCCATACCTGTGGTGCATTTAAGTTTTTGTGTGCAGTATATATAGTAGTAGGCCATTGCTATTGATATATTACTGGCATATAATTCCACACATTAAAAAATGGAGAACAAAAATGTGGAGGGTAAAATAGGGAAAGATCAAGATCCACTTCCACCTCGTGCTGAAGCTGCTGCCACTAGTCATGGCCGAGGCGATAAAATGTCATCAACGTCGTCTGCCAAGGCCGATGCCCAATGTCATAGTAGAGAGCATGTATAATCCCCAAAAAAAAGGTAAAATGACCCAAAAATCAAAATGAAAAGCATCTGATGAGAAGTGTAAACTTGCAATATGCCATTTACGACACGGAGTGACAAGGAACGGCTGAGGCCCTGGCCTATGTTCATGGCTAGTGGTTCAGATTCACATGAGAATGGAAGCACTCATCCTCTCGCTAGAAAACTGCAGTGCCACTCCTAGATGGGCCAGGTGTTTGTGTCGGCCACTTGTGTCGCTTAGCTTAGTCACACAGCGACCTTGGTGCACCTCTTTTTTTCTTTGCATCATGTGCTGTTTGGGGACTATTTTTTTTAAGTGCCATCCTGTCTGACACTGCAGTGCCACTCCTAGATGGGCCAGGTGTTTGTGTCGGCCACTTGTGTCGCTTAGCTTAGTCACACAGCGACCTTGGTGCACCTCTTTTTTTCTTTGCATCATGTGCTGTTTGGGGACTATTTTTTTTAAGTGCCATCCTGTCTGACACTGCAGTGCCACTCCTAGATGGGCCAGGTGTTTGTGTCGGCCACTTGGGTCGCTTAGCTTAGTCATCCAGCGACCTCGGTGCAAATTTTAAGACTAAAAATAATATTGTGAGGTGTTCAGAATAGACTGGAAATGAGTGGAAATTATGGTTATTGAGGTTAATAATACTATGGGATCAAAATGACCCCCAAATTCTATGATTTAAGCTGTTTTTGAGGGTTTTTTGTAAAAAAACACTCATCCAACAAACATTTTCCAGGGAGGTTTTGCCAAAACGCATCCGAATCCAAAACACGGCCGTGGAACCGAATCCAAAACACAAAACCCGAAAAATGTCCGGTGCACATCACTACTCAACACGTTTCGTCCTTGTAGCAAAAAAGTTTTATATATATATATATATATATATATATATATATATATATATAAAACTGAGCAGCGAAACTGCTGTAAAGTGCTATATAAGAATTTCATATAAGAAAAAATAAGAATTTACTCACCGGTAATTCTATTTCTCGTAGTCCGTAGTGGATGCTGGGAACTCCGTAAGGACCATGGGGAATAGCGGGCTCCGAAGGAGGCTGGGCACTCTAGAAAGATCTTAGACTACCTGGTGTGCACTGGCTCCTCCCACTATGACCCTCCTCCAAGCCTCAGTTAGGTACTGTGCCCGGACGAGCATACACAATAAGGAAGGATTTTGAATCCCGGGTAAGACTCATACCAGTCACACCAATCACACCGTACAACTCGTGATATTATACCCAGTTAACAGTATGAAACAACTGAGCCTCTCAACAGATGGCTCAACAATAACCCGATTTAGTTAACAATAACTATGTACAAGTATTGCAGATAAACCGCACTTGGGATGGGCGCCCAGCATCCACTACGGACTACGAGAAATAGAATTACCGGTGAGTAAATTCTTATTTTCTCTGACGTCCTAGTGGATGCTGGGAACTCCGTAAGGACCATGGGGATTATACCAAAGCTCCCAAACGGGCGGGAGAGTGCGGATGACTCTGCAACACCGAATGAGAGAACTCCAGGTCCTCCTCAGCCAGGGTATCAAATTTATAGAATTTTGCAAATGTGTTTGCCCCTGACCAAGTAGCAGCTCGGCAAAGTTGTAAAGCCGAGACCCCTCGGGCAGCCGCCCAAGATGAGCCCACCTTCCTTGTGGAATGGGCATTGACAGATTTTGGCTGTGGCAGGCCTGCCACAGAATGTGCAAGCTGAATTGTACTACAAATCCAACGAGCAATAGTCTGCTTAGAAGCAGGAGCACCCAGCTTGTTGGGTCCATATAGGATAAACAGCGAGTCAGATTTCCTGACTCTAGCCGTTCTGGAAACATATATTTTCAGGGCCCTGACAACGTCTAGCAACCTGGAGTCCTCCAAGTCCCTAGTAGCCGCAGGCACCACAATAGGCTGGTTCAGGTGAAATGCTGACACCACCTTTGGGAGAAACTGGGGACGAGTCCTCAATTCTGCCCTATCCATATGGAAGATCAAATAAGGGCTTTTACAAGACAAAGCCGCCAATTCTGATACTCGCCTGGCAGACGCCAAGGCCAATAACATAACCACCTTCCACGTGAGATATTTCAGATCCACGGTTTTTAATGGTTCAAACCAATGTGATTTTAAGAAACTCAACACCACGTTGAGATCCCAAGGTGCCACGGGTGGCACAAACGGGGGCTGAATATGCAGCACTCCTTTTACAAATGTCTGAACTTCAGGTACTGAAGCTAGTTCTTTTTGAAAGAAAATCGACAGAGCCGAGATCTGTACCTTAATGGAGCCCAGTTTTAGGCCCATATTTACTCCTGCTTGCAGGAAATTCAGAAATCGACCTAGTTGAAATTCCTCCGTTGGGGCCTTTTCGGCCTCACACCATGCAACATACCTCCGCCATATGCGGTGATAATGAGTTGCTGTGACCTCTTTTCTGGCTTTAATAAGCGTAGGAATGACTTCCTCCGGAATGCCCTTCTCCTTCAGGATCCGGCGTTCAACCGCCATGCCGTCAAACGCAGCCGCGGTAAGTCTTGGAACAGACAGGGCCCCTGCTGTAGCAGGTCTTGTCTGAGTGGCAGAGACCACGGGTCCTCTGAGATCATCTCTTGAAGTTCCGGGTACCACGCTCTTCTTGGCCAATCCGGAACCACGAGAATTGTGTTTACTCCTCGCTTTCTTATTATTCTCAATACCTTTGGTATGAGAGGTAGAGGAGGGAACACATAAACTGACTGGTACACCCACGGTGTCACTAGAGCGTCCACAGCTATCGCCTGAGGGTCTCTTGACCTGGCGCAATACCTCTCTAGTTTTTTGTTTAGGCGGGACGCCATCATGTCCACCTGTGGACGACCCCAATGATTTACAATCATTTGGAAGACTTCTGGATGAAGTCCCCACTCTCCCGGGTGGAGGTCGTGCCTGCTGAGAAAGTCTGCTTCCCAGTTGTCCACTCCCGGGATGAACACTGCTGACAGTGCTAGTACATGATTCTCCGCCCATCGGAGAATTTTTGTGGCTTCTGCCATCGCCATCCTGCTTCTTGTGCCGCCCTGTCGATTCACATGGGCGACTGCCGTGATGTTGTCTGACTGGATCAGCACCGGCTGGTGTAGGAGCAGGGATTTTGCTTGACTTAGGGCATTGTAAATGGCCCTTAGTTCCAGAATATTTATGTGAAGGGCAGTCTCCTGACTTGACCATAGTCCTTGGAAGTTTCTTCCCTTTGTGACTGCCCCCCAGCCTCGTAGGCTGGCATCCGTGGTCACCAGGACCCAGTCCTGTATGCCGAATCTGCGGCCCTGCAGAAGATGAGCACTCTGCAGCCACCACAGAAGAGACACCCTGGTTCTTGGGGACAGGGTTATCAAGCGATGCATCTGAAGATGCGATCCGGACCACTTGTCCAACAGGTCCCACTGAAAAATTCTGGCATGGAACCTGCCGAATGGAATTGCTTCGTAAGAAGCTACCATCTTTCCCAGGACCCGCGTGCAGTGATGCACCGATACCTGTTTTGATTTTAGGAGGTCTCTGACTAGAGAAGACAACTCCCTGGCTTTCTCCTCCGGGAGAAACACTTTTTTCTGGACTGTGTCCAGAATCATTCCCAGGAACATTAGACGTGTCGTGGGGACCAGCTGTGACTTTGGGATATTCAGAATCCAGCCGTGCTGGCTCAGCACTTCCTGAGATAGTGCTACTCCCACTAACAACTGTTCCTTGGATCGTGCCTTTATTAGGAGATCGTCCAAGTATGGGATAATTAAAACTCCCTTTTTTCGAAGGAGTATCATCATTTCCGCCATAACCTTGGTAAATACCCTCGGTGCCGTGGAAAGTCCAAACGGCAGCGTCTGGAATTGGTAATGGCAATTCTGTACCACGAATCTGAGGTACTCCTGGTGAGGATTGTAAATGGGGACATGCAGGTAAGCATCCTTGATGTCCAGGGATACCATGTAATCCCCCTCGTCCAGGCTTGCAATAACCGCCCTGAGCGATTCCATCTTGAACTTGAACTTTTTTATGTATGCGTTCAAGGATTTCAAATTTAAAATGGGTCTCACCGAACCGTCCGGTTTCGGCACCACAAATAGTGTGGAATAGTAACCCCGGCCTTGTTGAAGTAGGGGTACCTTGATTATCACCTGCTGGGAATACAGCTTGTGAATCGCTGCTAGCACCACCTCCCTGTCTGAGGGAGCAATCGGCAAGGCGGATTTTAGGAAGCGGTGGGGTGGAGCCGCCTCGAATTCCAGCTTGTATCCCTGAGATACTATTTGAAGGATCCAGGGATCCACCTGTGAGCGAGCCCACTGATCGCTGAAACTCATGAGGCGGGCCCCCACCGTACCTGGCTCCGCCTGTGGAGCCCCACCGTCATGCGGCGGACTTGGAAGAGGAAGCGGGGGAGGACTTTTGTTCCTGGGAACCTGCTGTTTGCTGCAGCCTTTTTCCCCTACCTCTGCCTCTAGACAGAAAAGACCCTCCTTTTCCCCGCTTGTTTTTCTGGGTCCGAAAGGACTGAACCTGATAAAATGGCGCCTTCTTAGGCTGTGAGGGGACATGGGGTAAAAATGCTGACTTCCCAGACGTTGCTGTGGAAACTAGGTCGGAGAGACCATCCCCAAATAATTCCTCCCCCTTATAAGGCAAAACTTCCATGTGCCTTTTGGAATCTGCATCTCCAGTCCACTGGCGAGTCCATAAGCATCTCCTAGCAGAGATGGATAATGCACTTACTTTAGATGCCAGCCGGCAGATTTCCCTCTGTGCATCTCTCATGTATAAGACTGAGTCTTTGATATGGTCAATTGTTAGCAGAATCGTGTCTCTGTCTAACGTGTCAATATTTTCTGACAGTTTATCTGACCACGCAGCTGCAGCACTGCACATCCATGCTGACGCAATAGCTGGTCTAAGTGTGAGAGGTGCGGTGCGTGTGGTGGTGCCTGCTGCCGTGCAGGTGTAGACTCTGTACTCACCAGGCGCCGCTCTCTCTCACCTTCAGGTACCGGAACCTTCAACGGACCTGGAATTCTTCAGTCGGATCCGGACACGGCGATTCCCTCTTGGAGCTGACCGTCGACCGAGCTGAGGAGAGAATGGTTTACATTAAAGGGGGTATCGACCCTTCTTCCAGTGGAACAGGGGATACCCCAGGGGTGGCTGCGACCTTCACCGGCTGGGTGAATGGTCATCACCGGCACAAAGCCTCAGCTACCCAGCTTTCACACACTCGCGCTTTCGCACGTAGTGTGATGAAAGGGATTCTCACGTCCGTGAGCAATCCTAACTCCGGCGCTCGGGGACAAACAAGGGACAGACGTACACGGATGCTACTCACCGTCACAAGTCTTGCACTCCGATCTTCTCCACTTACAGGTCCCTGTAAGGAGGCAAAGAAAAACAGCCGTGCAGGGCCTAACTCTGACCTAGTGTCACACCCTATACTATCTACAACAGCGGAGCCCTCAAACTAGCTCTGTGGGTGTGGTGCAACACAACTATGCACAACTTACACAACACATACACTTTGCCCTGCACGGTAACAACATATAACACACTATCGGAGTTACAACATAAAACGGTGCTGTCCCTTTATCTACCCGACCCAGAACACCCAGTAGTGGGGACCGCACAGCTCACCCACCTACCGTACTCTCAGGGTGGCCTGAGCCTAGCGCCCAGTACCACCTTTACTCACCTCAGGGAAACACTGCTTCGCTGGGCCTAGCGCCCCCTAACTGCCCACAGGCCGGAGGCCTGACTTTGCCCACGGGCCTAGCGCCCGCCTACTTGCCGCCCGTTGGGTGACCTGGGCCTTGTGCCCAGGGTCACCTTATCGTATCCCTGATTTGGCCACAAATACCCTAGGGCCTAACGCCCTCTATTAGCCACAGGCCTAGTGCCTAGATTGTTCCCCGGGCCTAGTGCCCGCCTAACTGGTGCCGCATGAGTGGGGTGGCTTGGGCCTAATGCCCAAACCACCTCATCAAATATTGGGGGCCCAAACTCCTAACTGCGCCCAGGCCTAGCGCCTGAATTGTGTCCTCGGGCCTAATGCCCGTCCCTGGTGGTCGAGGGAGGAAAAGGGGAGGGGGAGGGGGAGGATAGCCTCACTGAGGCCTTACCTAACCTGGGGGCCTCCACCGTCTTCTGCCGCTGACCCGTCCTGGCCAGCGGCGCCTCCGTCTCTTCCCTGCGTCCAGCCGCCGCTGGACATCTTCTTTCTGCAGGCCGACGTCTTCTGGCCTCTTCCGCGGCCTCAGGACCTCCTCTCCCCGCGGTCGTCGTCTTCTCCTCGGCGCCGGATCCTCTTCTGCGCTCCGGCGCGCCGACGACCTCCTCCGCTGCTCCCGGCCGTGTCTCTTCTTCGCGCTCTTCGGCGCGGCCTCCCCTTCTTGGTCCCGCCCGGCGTCTGACGTCAGACGCCGGGGGCGGGGCCTATGACGCGGCGAGCGCCGATTGGCTCGCCGCGTCTCTCTACGATTGGCTGCCGCTCCGGGAGCCGCGATTGGCTCCCGGAGGGCGCCAACATTCAAATGCCCCCGCAGTCTCTGGTCCGGTGCAGGGAAAAGGGTAATCCCTGCACCGGACACCCGCCGCCGCCACACACTGACAGGCGCTGGGGACAGACAAGCTGTCCCCGCGCTGTCAGAGACATTGTCCCGCAGGGGACACAGGCGCTCTGGCTGCTGCAGCTGGAATGTGTCCTGTAAAACAGGACACATTCCCACATTTCCCCCCCCTTTTTCCTTTGTAGTCCCTACAAAGATCTCCACGGCGTCCATCGTCCGCGGGTCAGGGAATTCCAAGGTCCTTCCGGCGAGGGTGCATTCGGGGGCCCAGCCTGGACCAGCTGTGACCCCACATCCTTCCTCCTCCAGCTCCGGGTTCCTCTTGCGTCCTGACCTCCATCGGCGGATCCTCTGGGGGAGTGGCATCTCCTCACGGTCGCTTGACGTTGGCCACCAAGGGGAATCTTCTTCCACGGGGACAACAGTCACCCACTCTTGGCCTCCGATATCGTCTGTGGCTTCGTCCCTGTCTTCCGGGTGTGGTATCGACCACCACCCAACAGCGG
Source organism: Pseudophryne corroboree (assembly GCF_028390025.1). Taxonomy (NCBI): domain Eukaryota; kingdom Metazoa; phylum Chordata; class Amphibia; order Anura; family Myobatrachidae; genus Pseudophryne; species Pseudophryne corroboree. Next base: position 44,711,830 of record NC_086454.1, on the reverse strand, counting down.
AATCCTCCGGGGCATCCGTTTCCTCCCGGGCAACAGCCACCACATGTCGAATTTCCTCGTGGGGCATCTCCAAAGGTCCTGTGTCTTCCTCTGGAACGGGTCCTCCCACGGCATCACAGTCCTGTCCCCGTACGTCGGTCCATCTCGGCACTCCCGGCAGGTACTCTTGCTCCAGGACTATCTCCTCCTCTTCACGGAGGGCATTCAACTGGGAGCATGACTCCACCCGATCCTGCCAGTCACTCTCGTCGGCGCTTCCGACGCCAGAGTCGTCCTCCATCTGTTCTGGGAGGGATTCGTCGGCGGACAGCTCACCGTAGTCCGAGTCCTCCTCCGATACTTGGACTGGGGTATTACTTTCCTCCTCAGCGTACTTCTTCGCTTCCGCTGGCACCTCTGCTTCCTCAGCGTACTCTTTCGCTTCCGCTGGCATCGTTACTTCCTCAGCGTACTCCTTCGCTTCCGCTGGCATCTCTTGGTACCCAGGACACTCCTGTTCCGCACGTCCTGGTCGTGTATGGTTCCATCGTGGAGAGATTCCAGACGTCTCAGTCACTGGGTCTTCACGCTTTTCTTCGCAGCGTGGTCTCTTCACCTCCCAGTCGTCCACCTCCGCCTCATGCGGGAAAGGATTCTGCCTTACTGGGGTCACTTTCTTGGGACAGAGTAGGTCCGCGGCATCTTCCCAAGGGCACTCACTGGCCGCATGTCCTGGTCGCCGACACTTCCAACAAGGGAGGGCCACTGCCACCTTCTCCAAGACGGGTTCCTGATCCACCTCCTTCACTGGGGAATCTTCACCCGTTGGTTCCGGCTCAGAGGAAATGGGCACCTGCGAACTAACTTCAAGCAAGGCCTTCCGCTCCATTTCCCTGGTTTCCTCCTCCCATCTCTGGGCGCGACCATCCGCAATCATCCGGTCTTCGTTCCACGGACAATCGGGAAGCGCATGTCCTCTCGCCTCGCAGAGCGCACACACAGGCTCTGCAGCCACCCGGTCCCAAAGCTGCTGACGAGACTCCGTCAGCTGCTTCACCGTGGCCTCGTAGTCCGTCCGGTCTTCAGTCCATGGACATTCCAGGAGCCGATGTCGGGGATCTCCACAGCCTTCACACCGGGAATCAACCTCGTCTTCGCTCAACTCTTCGTCCCAGGGACAACTGTTGTGCTCATGCCCGTAGTTTCCGCAGAGCAAACACCAGGACTCCTTCTTCGCTTGGCCCTTCTGACGTCTTCGGTCCGCTTCCTGGACCACCTTCTTTGGGGACGTCTCTCGCCAAGTACACTCGTCGGCAAAGTGACCTGTTTGCCGACATTTCTTGCAGGGCGTCACAGCGGCCTTCTTGCGCCCCTTCTCCCGGCGCTCTTCTTTTTCACGCTGGACCGACCGCTGCACCATCTTCAGGATGTCTGCCCCAGACACCGTCACCCAGTCGCTCTGGTCCGCACACGTCCGGGGGTGAGTCTTCTCCGGAGCCGTCCACAGGGAGGTCTTCTTGGTGGCGTTCCACATCGTGTCCGTGATCCGGTCTCTTTGATCCTGCCGACTACGCCAAGTGTGAGAGGTGCGGTGCGTGTGGTGGTGCCTGCTGCCGTGCAGGTGTAGACTCTGTACTCACCAGGCGCCGCTCTCTCTCACCTTCAGGTACCGGAACCTTCAACGGACCTGGAATTCTTCAGTCGGATCCGGACACGGCGATTCCCTCTTGGAGCTGACCGTCGACCGAGCTGAGGAGAGAATGGTTTACATTAAAGGGGGTATCGACCCTTCTTCCAGTGGAACAGGGGATACCCCAGGGGTGGCTGCGACCTTCACCGGCTGGGTGAATGGTCATCACCGGCACAAAGCCTCAGCTACCCAGCTTTCACACACTCGCGCTTTCGCACGTAGTGTGATGAAAGGGATTCTCACGTCCGTGAGCAATCCTAACTCCGGCGCTCGGGGACAAACAAGGGACAGACGTACACGGATGCTACTCACCGTCACAAGTCTTGCACTCCGATCTTCTCCACTTACAGGTCCCTGTAAGGAGGCAAAGAAAAACAGCCGTGCAGGGCCTAACTCTGACCTAGTGTCACACCCTATACTATCTACAACAGCGGAGCCCTCAAACTAGCTCTGTGGGTGTGGTGCAACACAACTATGCACAACTTACACAACACATACACTTTGCCCTGCACGGTAACAACATATAACACACTATCGGAGTTACAACATAAAACGGTGCTGTCCCTTTATCTACCCGACCCAGAACACCCAGTAGTGGGGACCGCACAGCTCACCCACCTACCGTACTCTCAGGGTGGCCTGAGCCTAGCGCCCAGTACCACCTTTACTCACCTCAGGGAAACACTGCTTCGCTGGGCCTAGCGCCCCCTAACTGCCCACAGGCCGGAGGCCTGACTTTGCCCACGGGCCTAGCGCCCGCCTACTTGCCGCCCGTTGGGTGACCTGGGCCTTGTGCCCAGGGTCACCTTATCGTATCCCTGATTTGGCCACAAATACCCTAGGGCCTAACGCCCTCTATTAGCCACAGGCCTAGTGCCTAGATTGTTCCCCGGGCCTAGTGCCCGCCTAACTGGTGCCGCATGAGTGGGGTGGCTTGGGCCTAATGCCCAAACCACCTCATCAAATATTGGGGGCCCAAACTCCTAACTGCGCCCAGGCCTAGCGCCTGAATTGTGTCCTCGGGCCTAATGCCCGTCCCTGGTGGTCGAGGGAGGAAAAGGGGAGGGGGAGGGGGAGGATAGCCTCACTGAGGCCTTACCTAACCTGGGGGCCTCCACCGTCTTCTGCCGCTGACCCGTCCTGGCCAGCGGCGCCTCCGTCTCTTCCCTGCGTCCAGCCGCCGCTGGACATCTTCTTTCTGCAGGCCGACGTCTTCTGGCCTCTTCCGCGGCCTCAGGACCTCCTCTCCCCGCGGTCGTCGTCTTCTCCTCGGCGCCGGATCCTCTTCTGCGCTCCGGCGCGCCGACGACCTCCTCCGCTGCTCCCGGCCGTGTCTCTTCTTCGCGCTCTTCGGCGCGGCCTCCCCTTCTTGGTCCCGCCCGGCGTCTGACGTCAGACGCCGGGGGCGGGGCCTATGACGCGGCGAGCGCCGATTGGCTCGCCGCGTCTCTCTACGATTGGCTGCCGCTCCGGGAGCCGCGATTGGCTCCCGGAGGGCGCCAACATTCAAATGCCCCCGCAGTCTCTGGTCCGGTGCAGGGAAAAGGGTAATCCCTGCACCGGACACCCGCCGCCGCCACACACTGACAGGCGCTGGGGACAGACAAGCTGTCCCCGCGCTGTCAGAGACATTGTCCCGCAGGGGACACAGGCGCTCTGGCTGCTGCAGCTGGAATGTGTCCTGTAAAACAGGACACATTCCCACATAAGTATAATGCCTGAGTGTGTATATACAGACTTCAGGATCGCCTCCTGCTTTCTATCAGCAGGTTCCTTAAGGGCGGCCGTATCCTGGGACGGTAGTGCCACCTTTTTAGACAAACGTGTGAGCGCTTTATCCACCCTAGGGGGTGTTTCCCAACGTAACCTATCCTCTGTACTTTCTAAGAGCTCAGGAGAGTCCCTAGTGTGCATCCAACCTCGGCCGGGCACGAAATCTAACTGAGGCTTGGAGGAGGGTCATAGTGGGAGGAGCCAGTGCACACCAGGTAGTCTAAGATCTTTCTAGAGTGCCCAGCCTCCTTCGGAGCCCGCTATTCCCCATGGTCCTTACGGAGTTCCCAGCATCCACTAGGACGTCAGAGAAATAGTTTATCAGCAATATAATGATGCAGAAGTTTGGCTGCCAGTCGCATACCGACTAAAACCAGTGTTCCAGCCGCTGACAGGTTATTCACGTTATTCACTGGGACGGAGGAGCAATGAGTGAGTCTGTTACTAGTTATAACTGTAATTTGGAAACTATAATATATATTATAATTCTCTATGATTTGTTTAGCTGTGGAATAGGGATGGGTGTGGGGGGTTGGGGGTTTAACGGGTTTTGAAGCAGGTCCCGACATTTTTACCTTAAAATAAAGATTTTCCTCAACTTTTCACCTGCTCAGGGGGTGTGACCGAAAACAGGCTATTCTACTCTGGAAAAGAAATGAGAGTTTGGAATTGAATTTCAAATGTCATTTTCAATGTGAATTTGCCTCACGGGACAACCTTCGCACCTAATTGAATTCCCCCATAGACCCAAGAGAGATAAAGTGGAGAGAGTAAAGGTATCAACCAATCAGTTCCTAACTGCCATGTTACAGGCTGTGTTTAAAAAATGACTCTCTCCATTTTGTCTCTCTCCAAGTTTTGAAAAATATTGCGCCCCGTCATCATCCACCCATCCTAACATTTCTGTTTGAAAAGTTCCAAAGGTGGGAGGTAATCTGTATAAACAATTATGTTAGATACACCCTCTTGTAGAGTGTATCTAACATCCATCGTCTACAGTAGATCCTGTTGTTCTTTTCACTTAAGTTATTATTGTGGTAAACAGTCACTTTGGACTTTTTTCACCAATTCATATTCACGTATTTAACAAATAATTTATCAAAAAGGGGCAGAACCCTAAATCTGTCAAAAAAAATGTGTTGTCGTTATTTATCAAATTCTGCAGGATGTGACGACCAAGCATTGCCGACGTGGTCACTGTATGACCTCTCCTGCGATAGCTTCACTATGCAAAGTGATCATATTTGGCGAATAGTTGTTTTTTGTTGTTTTTTTTAGTACAGCCATGGCCAAAAGTTTTGAGAATGACACAAGTATTGGTTTTCACAAAGTTTGCTGCTTCAGTGTTTTTTAGAGATGAGCGGGTTCGGTTCCTCGGAATCCGAACCCGCCCGAACTTCAGCTTTTTTTACACGGATCCGAGCGACTCGGATCTTCCCGCCTTGCTCGGTTAACCCGAGCGCGCCCGAACGTCATCATGACGCTGTCGGATTCTCGCGAGGCTCGGATTCTATCGCGAGACTCGGATTCTATATAAGGAGCCGCGCGTCGCCGCCATTTTCACACGTGCATTGAGATTCATAGGGAGAGGACGTGGCTGGCGTCCTCTCCATTTAGATTAGAAGAGAGAGAGTGAGATTGAGACAGAGACACTTGATTTACTGGAGCTTAGGAGTACTAGAGAGTGCAGAGTTTACTAGTGACTGACCACTGACCAGTGACCACCAGTGCAGTTTTATTTAATATAATCCGTTCTCTGCCTGAAAAAAACGATACACAGTGACTCAGTCACATACCATATCTGTGCTCAGCCCAGTGTGCTGCATCATCTATGTATAATATCTGACTGTGCTCACACAGCTTAATTGTGGGGGAGACTGGGGAGCAGTTATAGGTTATAGCAGGAGCCAGGAGTACATATTATTAAAATTAAACAGTGCACACTTTTGCTGCAGGAGTGCCACTGCCAGTGTGACTGACCAGTGACCTGACCACACTGACCACCAGTATAGTATACTATATTGTGATTGCCTGAAAAAGTTAAACACTCGTCGTGTGACTTGTGTGGTGTTTTTTTATTCTATAAAAAACTCATTCTGCTGACAGACAGTGTCCAGCAGGTCCGTCATTATATAATATATACCTGTCCGGCTGCAGTAGTGATATATATATATTTTTTATATCATTATTTATCATCCAGTCGCAGCAGACACAGTACGGTAGTTCACGGCTGTAGCTACCTCTGTGTCGGCACTCGGCAGTCCATCCATAATTGTATACCACCTACCCGTGGTTTTTTTTTTCTTTCTTCTTTATACATACTACATCTCATTATCATCCAGTCTATATTAGCAGCAGACACAGTACAGTACGGTAGTCCACGGCTGTAGCTACCTCTGTGTCGGCACTCGGCAGTCCGTCCATAATTGTAAACCACCTACCCGTGGTTTTTTTTTTCTTCTTTATACATACTACATCTCATTATCATCCAGTCTATATTAGCAGCAGACACAGTACAGTACGGTAGTCCACGGCTGTAGCTACCTCTGTGTCGGCACTCGGCAGTCCATCCATAATTGTATACCACCTACCCGTGGTTTTTTTTTCCTTCTTTATACATACTACATCTCATTATCATCCAGTCTATATTAGCAGCAGACACAGTACAGTACGGTAGTCCACGGCTGTAGCTACCTCTGTGTCGGCACTCGGCAGTCCATCCATAATTGTATACCACCTACCCGTGGTTTTTTTTTTTCTTCTTTATACATACTACATCTCATTATCATCCAGTCTATATTAGCAGCAGACACAGTACAGTACGGTAGTCCACGGCTGTAGCTACCTCTGTGTCGGCACTCGGCAGTCCATCCATAATTGTATACCACCTACCCGTGGTTTTTTTTTCTTTCTTCTTTATACATACTACATCTCATTATCATCCAGTCTATATTAGCAGCAGACACAGTACAGTACGGTAGTCCACGGCTGTAGCTACCTCTGTGTCGGCACTCGGCAGTCCGTCCATAATTGTATACCACCTACCCGTGTTTTTTTTTTCTTCTTTATACATACTACATCTCATTATCATCCAGTCTATATTAGCAGCAGACACAGTACAGTACGGTAGTCCACGGCTGTAGCTACCTCTGTGTCGGCACTCGGCAGTCCATCCATAATTGTATACCACCTACCCGTGTTTTTTTTTTTCTTCTTTATACATACTACATCTCATTATCATCCAGTCTATATTAGCAGCAGACACAGTACAGTACGGTAGTCCACGGCTGTAGCTACCTCTGTGTCGGCACTCGGCAGTCCATCCATAATTGTATACCACCTACCCGTGGTTTTTTTTTCTTTCTTCTTTATACATACTACATCTCATTATCATCCAGTCTATATTAGCAGCAGACACAGTACAGTACGGTAGTCCACGGCTGTAGCTACCTCTGTGTCGGCACTCGGCAGTCCGTCCATAATTGTATACCACCTACCCGTGTTTTTTTTTTTCTTCTTTATACATACTACATCTCATTATCATCCAGTCTATATTAGCAGCAGACACAGTACAGTACGGTAGTCCACGGCTGTAGCTACCTCTGTGTCGGCACTCGGCAGTCCATCCATAATTGTATACCACCTACCCGTGGTTTTTTTTTCTTTCTTCTTTATACATACTACATCTCATTATCATCCAGTCTATATTAGCAGCAGACACAGTACAGTACGGTAGTCCACGGCTGTAGCTACCTCTGTGTCGGCACTCGGCAGTCCATCCATAATTGTATACTAGTATCCATCCATCTCCATTGTTTACCTGAGGTGCCTTTTAGTTGTGCCTATTAAAATATGGAGAACAAAAATGTTGAGGTTCCAAAATTAGGGAAAGATCAAGATCCACTTCCACCTCGTGCTGAAGCTGCTGCCACTAGTCATGGCCGAGACGATGAAATGCCAGCAACGTCGTCTGCCAAGGCCGATGCCCAATGTCATAGTACAGAGCATGTCAAATCCAAAACACCAAATATCAGTAAAAAAAGGACTCCAAAACCTAAAATAAAATTGTTGGAGGAGAAGCGTAAACTTGCCAATATGCCATTTACCACACGGAGTGGCAAGGAACGGCTGAGGCCCTGGCCTATGTTCATGGCTAGTGGTTCAGCTTCACATGAGGATGGAAGCACTCAGCCTCTCGCTAGAAAAATGAAAAGACTCAAGCTGGAAAAAGCACAGCAAAGAACTGTGCGTTCTTCGAAATCCCAAATCCACAAGGAGAGTCCAATTGTGTCGGTTGCGATGCCTGACCTTCCCAACACTGGACGTGAAGAGCATGCGCCTTCCACCATTTGCACGCCCCCTGCAAGTGCTGGAAGGAGCACCCGCAGTCCAGTTCCTGATAGTCAGATTGAAGATGTCAGTGTTGAAGTACACCAGGATGAGGAGGATATGGGTGTTGCTGGCGCTGGGGAGGAAATTGACCAGGAGGATTCTGATGGTGAGGTGGTTTGTTTAAGTCAGGCACCCGGGGAGACACCTGTTGTCCGTGGGAGGAATATGGCCGTTGACATGCCTGGTGAAAATACCAAAAAAATCAGCTCTTCGGTGTGGAAGTATTTCACCAGAAATGCGGACAACATTTGTCAAGCCGTGTGTTCCCTTTGTCAAGCTGTAATAAGTAGGGGTAAGGACGTTAACCACCTCGGAACATCCTCCCTTATACGTCACCTGCAGCGCATTCATAATAAGTCAGTGACAAGTTCAAAAACTTTGGGCGACAGCGGAAGCAGTCCACTGACCAGTAAATCCCTTCCTCTTGTAACCAAGCTCACGCAAACCACCCCACCAACTCCCTCAGTGTCAATTTCCTCCTTCCCCAGGAATGCCAATAGTCCTGCAGGCCATGTCACTGGCAATTCTGATGATTCCTCTCCTGCCTGGGATTCCTCCGATGCATCCTTGCGTGTAACGCCTACTGCTGCTGGCGCTGCTGTTGTTGCTGCTGGGAGTCGATGGTCATCCCAGAGGGGAAGTCGTAAGCCCACTTGTACTACTTCCAGTAAGCAATTGACTGTTCAACAGTCCTTTGCGAGGAAGATGAAATATCACAGCAGTCATCCTGCTGCAAAGCGGATAACTGAGGCCTTGACAACTATGTTGGTGTTAGACGTGCGTCCGGTATCCGCCGTTAGTTCACAGGGAACTAGACAATTTATTGAGGCAGTGTGCCCCCGTTACCAAATACCATCTAGGTTCCACTTCTCTAGGCAGGCGATACCGAGAATGAACACGGACGTCAGAAAAAGACTCACCTGTGTCCTAAAAAATGCAGTTGTACCCAATGTCCACTTAACCACGGACATGTGGACAAGTGGAGCAGGGCAGGGTCAGGACTATATGACTGTGACAGCCCACTGGGTAGATGTATGGACTCCCGCCGCAAGAACAGCAGCGGCGGCACCAGTAGCAGCATCTCGCAAACGCCAACTCTTTCCTAGGCAGGCTACGCTTTGTATCACCGCTTTCCAGAATACGCACACAGCTGAAAACCTCTTACGGCAACTGAGGAAGATCATCGCGGAATGGCTTACCCCAATTGGACTCTCCTGTGGATTTGTGGCATCGGACAACGCCAGCAATATTGTGTGTGCATTAAATCTGGGCAAATTCCAGCACGTCCCATGTTTTGCACATACCTTGAATTTGGTGGTGCAGAATTTTTTAAAAAACGACAGGGGCGTGCAAGAGATGCTGTCGGTGGCCAGAAGAATTGCGGGACACTTTCGGCGTACAGGCACCACGTACAGAAGACTGGAGCACCACCAAAAACTACTGAACCTGCCCTGCCATCATCTGAAGCAAGAAGTGGTAACGAGGTGGAATTCAACCCTCTATATGCTTCAGAGGTTGGAGGAGCAGCAAAAGGCCATTCAAGCCTATACAATTGAGCACGATATAGGAGGTGGAATGCACCTGTCTCAAGCGCAGTGGAGAATGATTTCAACGTTGTGCAAGGTTCTGATGCCCTTTGAACTTGCCACACGTGAAGTCAGTTCAGACACTGCCAGCCTGAGTCAGGTCATTCCCCTCATCAGGCTTTTGCAGAAGAAGCTGGAGACATTGAAGGAGGAGCTAACACGGAGCGATTCCGCTAGGCATGTGGGACTTGTGGATGGAGCCCTTAATTCGCTTAACAAGGATTCACGGGTGGTCAATCTGTTGAAATCAGAGCACTACATTTTGGCCACCGTGCTCGATCCTAGATTTAAAGCCTACCTTGGATCTCTCTTTCCGGCAGACACAAGTCTGCTGGGGTTGAAAGACCTGCTGGTGAGAAAATTGTCAAGTCAAGCGGAACGCGACCTGTCAACATCTCCTCCTTCACATTCTCCCGCAACTGGGGGTGCGAGGAAAAGGCTCAGAATTCCGAGCCCACCCGCTGGCGGTGATGCAGGGCAGTCTGGAGCGACTGCTGATGCTGACATCTGGTCCGGACTGAAGGACCTGACAACGATTACGGACATGTCGTCTACTGTCACTGCATATGATTCTCTCAACATTGAAAGAATGGTGGAGGATTATATGAGTGACCGCATCCAAGTAGGCACGTCACACAGTCCGTACTTATACTGGCAGGAAAAAGAGGCAATTTGGAGGCCCTTGCACAAACTGGCTTTATTCTACCTAAGTTGCCCTCCCACAAGTGTGTACTCCGAAAGAGTGTTTAGTGCCGCCGCTCACCTTGTCAGCAATCGGCGTACGAGGTTACATCCAGAAAATGTGGAGAAGATGATGTTCATTAAAATGAATTATAATCAATTCCTCCGCGGAGACATTGACCAGCAGCAATTGCCTCCACAAAGTACACAGGGAGCTGAGATGGTGGATTCCAGTGGGGACGAATTGATAATCTGTGAGGAGGGGGATGTACACGGTGATATATCGGAGGATGATGATGAGGTGGACATCTTGCCTCTGTAGAGCCAGTTTGTGCAAGGAGAGATTAATTGCTTCTTTTTTGGGGGGGGTCCAAACCAACCCGTCATATCAGTCACAGTCGTGTGGCAGACCCTGTCACTGAAATGATGGGTTGGTTAAAGTGTGCATGTCCTGTTTTGTTTATACAACATAAGGGTGGGTGGGAGGGCCCAAGGACAATTCCATCTTGCACCTCTTTTTTCTTTTATTTTTCTTTGCGTCATGTGCTGTTTGGGGAGGGTTTTTTGGAAGGGCCATCCTGCGTGACACTGCAGTGCCACTCCTAGATGGGCCCGGTGTTTGTGTCGGCCACTAGGGTCGCTTATCTTACTCACACAGTCAGCTACCTCATTGCGCCTCTTTTTTTCTTTGCGTTATGTGCTGTTTGGGGAGGGTTTTTTGGAAGGGACATCCTGCGTGACACTGCAGTGCCACTCCTAGATGGGCCCGGTGTTTGTGTCGGCCACTAGGATCGCTTATTCACACAGCGACCTCGGTGCAAATTTTAGGACTAAAAATAATATTGTGAGGTGTGAGGTATTCAGAATAGACTGAAAATGAGTGGAAATTATGGTTTTTGAGGTTAATAATACTTTGGGATCAAAATGACCCCCAAATTCTATGATTTAAGCTGTTTTTTAGGGTTTTTTGAAAAAAACACCCGAATCCAAAACACACCCGAATCCGACAAAAAAAATTCGGTGAGGTTTTGCCAAAACGCGGTCGAACCCAAAACACGGCCGCGGAACCGAACCCAAAACCAAAACACAAAACCCGAAAAATTTCCGGCGCTCATCTCTAGTGTTTTTAGACCGTTTTGTCAAATGTCACTATGGTATACTGAAGTAAAATGACAAGCATTTCATAAGTGTCAAAGGCTTTTATTGACAATGACATTAAGTTTATGCAAAGAGTCAATATTTGCAGTGTTGACCCTTCTTTTTCAAGACCTCTGTAATATGCCCTGGCATACTGACAATCAGCTTCTGGCCCACATACTGACTCATGGCCGTCCATTCTTGCCTAATCAATGCTTGGAGTTTGTCAGAATTTGTGGGGTTTTGTTTGTCCACCCGCCTCTCGAGGCTTTGAAAAATGACAGTTAGGAGCTGATTGGCTGGTGCGTTATCACCTTGCGCTTATCACCGCTTTATCACTTCCTTATCCCTTCTCCAGGCTTAATACATCTGCCCCTATATTACACTACTGGCATGTTACTGATGTCTTCTGGATATCGGGGGTCACTCTGACAAGATCGCACGCTGCAGTTTATCGCAGCTGTGCGATCGGGTCAGAACTGTGCATGCGCCGCTGCCGCAGCGGGACGGCGCATGCCAGACGGCCAAAGGCCGTCGGGCCCCTACGACTGCCTCTGCCTGATTGACAGGCAGAGGCGGTCGCTGGGCGGGCGGAACGGCAGCGCTTGGCCACCGTTTTGTGGGCGCAGTCCGGCCAACGCAGGCGTGGCCAAACCGAACGGGGGGCGGGCCGCAGCGGCTGCGTGACATCACACGCAGCCGCTGCGGGCCGAGGAGCGATGAGTAGCTCCCCGGCCCGCATGCTAAAGCTGCGCTGGGTCGGGCGCTACTCTTGAAGTGCAAAGGCATCGCCGCAGTGCGGTGCCTTTGCACTTCTGCGGGGGGGGGGGGGGGGCGGCACTGACATGTGGGGCGGGATAGCCCTGTGCTGGGCGTCCCCCCGCATGTCAGTGTGAATGATCGTAGCTGTGCTAAATTTAGCACAGCTACGATCACCTCGGAATGACCCCCATCATCTCTATTATACTGTACTACTGATATTATACTGATCTATTCTGCGTATTCTTTGTGTTTAGCCATTCTATATATTATGTTACTGGTATATTAGTGATGTATTTGGTATTCTCTGTATTATACGGATGGAATTTTCTTGATGTATTCTATTATGTGTTGTATGTTTAACATGTTTGCTATATTATTGGTGTATCCTGGGTATTCTCTTTATTATGCGACTGACTTGTTAATTCTGAATATTGTCACTGGTATTATTTGTGTAATGCTTTTACTATATTGTTGCTGTATGTGGAATATTCTCTGTATTACATGACTTATTTTTCATTGATATATTCTGGGTGTTTTCTGTATCATGCTAACGATCTGTTATTATTGAAGTCTGGGTGTTCTATATTACGCTACTGGTCATTTATTGATGTGTACTGGTATTCTCTGTATTATAATACTTTTATTGATTTATTCTAGTGTTCTGTGTTATGTTATGGATGTATTGTTTGTCTAATACTATCCTCTGTATTAGGCTATTGATCTGTTATTCTCCCATCACGGCCTGACTCCTTGTACTAATATTGCAGCATGGCTAATTGTTTATGGTTTGCAATCCAAATCAATCAGACATTGCGCCTGTTACAGAGCTAAGAAAAGTCTGCTACATACAGTAGGGAGCTCATACCCCCAATTCTCTTGTAGCAACAAAAGCAGGCATTGTCCTGTAGCAGGATATAATGTCAGTGTGTTGGATCTGCTCCCCCAAGTGTCTGTGCGCCCAGGCAGATGCCTCTACTGCCTGCCCGGCATAACCACCTGCTCCTAAAGGGCTGAATGTAAGCTGCTGTTCTGCGTGATTCCTGGAAGAGCGGAGAGTCTGATGGACACAGGTTACAGCGTAAGCCGCTTTACTCGCTACGGAAAGACACCCCAACGAGCCTCATTGTACATCATTATTTTTATTTTCAACAAAATGTGCATTGCGATCCGAGACTCTGACCACACAAAATAACTTAACAAAAGTCAAGCTTAGTACAACAGTTTTCACATGTTCACAACTTGTCAATAGTCTCTCTCTCTGCCAGACGCATAACGTGGATTGTTAGCTCTGCGGGGTAGTGGCCCATGAACAGTTTTCCCTTGTTTACTTTAGAATAGAATCTTTCTCCAGATTGATACTGTACAGTAATTAATAAGTTATACTGTAGGTGGCATAAATGAGAGGTGAAGCTTGGCTCTATTGCGTTATATTTCTGCCATTTTCCTGTTGACATTTAGGATACCAATGAGGCAGCACCATCTGTAGGCCAGAAGGTCTTATCATCTGAAAGCTCTCTGTAGAGCGCCTCCTGCAGAGTACAACACTGTACTGCGCCAAAATATTATTCTTTCCAGATACAATTGGCCTAATTCTGAGTTGATCGCAGCAGCAACTTTGTTAGCAGTTGGACAAAACCATGTGCACTGCAGGGGGGGGCAGATATAAAATGTGCAGAGAGAGTTAGATTTGGGTGGGGTGTATTCAAACTGAAATCTAAATTGCAGTGTAAAAATAAAGCAGCCAGTATTTACCCTGCACAGAAACAAAATAACCCATCCAAATCTAACTCTCTCTGCAAATGTTATATCTGCCCCCCCCCTGCAGTGCACATGGTTTTGCCCAACTGCTAACAAATTTGCTGCTGCGATCAACTCAGAATTACCCCCAATATGTGAGACTGGTTCATACCTTAAACCAGTGTTTCCCAAACTATGACATTACAGTGCAGGTCCTAAGGACCTCAGTCAATTTGATTTAACCATCTGGACTCAAGCATGGCTATCCTTAAAACCTGGACTGTAGAGGCGGAGATTGGGAATCTCTGCCTTAAACAATATTTGTAACATGATTTCCACCTATGGGGTAAAGGGATTGGTCCAGCCTAGGCACATGTATTATAAATACAGGTTCACTGTCCAGAAACCATTACAAGGTGTCATTCAATACAGCTGGCCTCATTTGCCCTTCAGAGAGCCTTGACCAAAAGAATGAAATGGAATCTTCTGGAACACTCATTTTGCCCCAGTTTATTAAAACTGTAACACTGCAGGAGGGCCTGGCCCTGATACCAAATATAGTGGACAGATTGCATTGTGAGGGAGGGGTGTATGGAAAGTGGAGACCGATTAAAGCATTGTCCTTGGCCCTGTATTCTAGAGCTGTCTGGCCAATCTGCAGAGTGATCTCTTGATCCACAATTCAGTCCTGGATACCCAGAGGCAGTAAATGGGTCCACGGTGGCAGGATGACTGTTGTACACCCTGATGGAGCTATGCCAATAACCAGTGTAATCTGATGCTTTTCTCACTGGTACCGTATCTCCATACTCAGGCTTCCCAAATGGACTGTGCTTGGCACAAAGGTCACGGACACACGTGCAGAGGCTTTGGCCAATGTGTAATGTCGTACATAACAGCATTTCTGTCTTGACCTAAGTGTAGATGACTGTTCAGGAAATAACTGGACACCACGCAAAGGGATGACAAAGTTTTCATCACAAATTTGGCTTAAAGGGTTTTACACAAAAAGTTGAGGTTCTCCTAAAACACTAACAAGGCAGAAGCTAAAAACGTCTCCACGTATCTCCTAATTCCGATTGATAAAAATGTCCTTCACAGGCATTGGCACTTGTCTTTAGAAATGGGGCTCGGGGACAGAGGCTGGAGGAGGCAGAGGGGCATAAAAGTCTTAATTTGACACAAAAAAAGTATTTTGAGATCAGAGGGCAGTTATCAAGAACAGTGCGGAGTTTTGTGCGGTGGGTGTTACATTCTGGGGAAACCGGATTCATGACCACTGGCAGGAACAGTCCGTGGGTTCCTGGATGGAATAATTGACCCAGGTTGAGTTGCTGCTGCAATATAACTGCACGACCCGTCTTTGTAGCCCCAGCTCCCGGCAGCACTTGCAGAAGCGGGCGTATGTATTTATGTTGTAGTTATAGATGCTGGCGGACGGGCACTTTCCGTCACAAGACACAATGTTCACCTGAGGCGAAGTAAGAGTTTATTTAGTGATTGGGAGAGAATACATTCAGTCACAAAATCTGTCACAGATTGCGGATGATCTGCACCAAGTATGGGCAACCTGTGACTCTCCAGCTGTTGTGAAACTACACATCCCAGCATGCCTTGCCACAGCTTTAGCATTCCTTAATAGCAAAACGGTGGCAGGGCATGATGGGACTTGTAGTTTTACAACAGCTGAGAGCCACAGGTTGGCCTGGCCTGTTCTACACCTTTAATTTTTGCATTCACTGACAGCTTTGATCAGTGCGTGTGGAGGCCAGTTACATGCTGCATCTTATAAAGGTGCAGAGTTTATTTACAAGTCTCTGAAGGGTGCATCAATAAACTGCATTCCCACCATGTGTGACCAGGCCAGAGTTTAATGCAGGAACCGCCAGTAAAACAGAGAGGGCTCAGAACACATGCAGGTATAAATCACACACAGCTTCAAGGCCGCCATTGTCAGTGACTATCAGGTTTTACAGAGTCATTTCACGGCACGCTACAGACTTCTGCAGATTCTCTGAGGAGATCACGTCTGCCTGGCCTTCCTGTCTATCAGTATAGTCCCTATTCATAGTACATACAGTATAATGCAGGGTAATAGGCAGACACTCTACTAATATGCAGATTATACAGTACAGTGGTGCTTGAAAGTTTGTGAACCCTTCAGAAATGTCTATATTTCTGCTGAAATTTGGCACAAAGCACCACTGTATATGAGCTATATTTTAAATTACAAATAGCACAAATTAGCTGCACTTTTGTGTTAGCACCACTGCTGATTCTAAGTTACAGTGTCAGAGGTGGCAGAGAGGTCACATGGTTGGAGCCACTTACTGGGGTGTTACTTCTGCAGTCGTTCTTCCTGATCGTCATCCGAACAGTCACCCTCTTACAGAACTTTCCGTCTTCCTTACCTGAAAGTAAGGTAGTGACTGGTTAGTGTATGCATGTTACTTATCACCACACACACATTGGGGGTGATTCCGAGTTGTTCGCTCGCTAGCTACTTTTTGCAGAAATGCACACGCTAAGCCGCCGCCTACTGGGAGTGAATCTTAGCTTTGCAGAATTGCGAACGAAAGATTAGCAGAATTGCGAATAGAAATTTCTTTGCAGTTTCTGAGTAGCTCGAGACTTACTCTGCCACTGCGATCAGTTCAGTCCTTTTCGTTCCTGGTTTGACGTCACAAACACACCCAGCGTTCGTCCAGACACTCCCCCGTTTCTCCAGCCACTCCCGCGTTTTTCCCCGAAACGCCTGTGTTTTTTCGCACACTCCCATAAAACGGCCAGATTCCGCCCAGAAACACCCACTTCCTGTCAATCACACTACGATCAGCAGAACGATGAAAAAACTTTGTTAGGCCGTGAGTAAAAAAACCAAACTTTTGTGCAAATTTACTTGGCGCAGCCGAACTGCGAACATTGCGCATGCGCAGTTTGCGACTAATCGCTCCGATGCGAAGAAAAATAACGAGCGAACAATTCGGAATGAGGGCCATTACACTAACACTACTGAGAAAAATGTCACCATTGAAATTGATTGCTAAAGTCATTTATTTCACCTTCTGGAACACAATAGTTTTAGATTAGGAAAGCGCACAAGTAATATATTATTTGTAGAGAACGGCAATATAAAAGAGGATGATGGAGCGGCTGAGTGACCAACACAGCTGCAGGTAGGTGCATTGTGTGTTGAGATCACAGCAGAGAGTTCTGATTAAGTAAGGTGGGCAATCTGCCAGGGTGTGGTATATCAGATAGACAGTCAATAGATAGACACCACATGAATTAGACAGACATTAGGTCTACAGGGTCAAAAGGTAGACATGAAAATGGTCGACATAAAAAAGTAGACAACTTTTTTTGCATTTTTGGGGTTTGTGTGGATAGTTTTTTCATCTGGGACCCCAATTGTAGAAAGGCATCCCCTTGCGCGGCTTGCTTTGCTCGCTACGCTCGCAACAAGGTTTATAACCAACTCTATGCCAACATGGATAGAGAAGGTATGAAAAAGTCAAAATACATGTAAAAAAACAAAAAAAAAACCTGTCTTCCTTTTTTATGTCGACCATTTTCATGTCAACCTTTTGACTGTCTACCTTTTGACCATGCCGACATTTTGTACTGTCTACCTTTTTCATGTTGACCTTTTGACTCTGTCGACCAAATGTCTGTCTAAAATATGGTGTCTATCTGTTGACTGTCTAACTAGACACTGTGGGGTAAATTTACTAAGGTGGGAGTTTTTTAGAACTAGTGATGTTTCCCATAGCAACCAATCAGATTCTACTTAACATTTATCAAGCTGCTTCTAGAAGATAATAGATAGAATCTGATTGGTTGCTATAGGCAACATCACCAGTTCTAAAAACCTCCCACCTTAGTAAATTTACCCCCTGTCTATCTATCATCCGGATACCAACTGCCATGTCTAACCAATATTTTGCAGAGCATGCAATGGTATGTGTGGCACAAGGTTCTGGGCTCACTTTATGTACGAGCGCAATAGGTGCCGATGTATAAACTTATTTACTTACAGGTTTTACAGCATCCATCTAAGAACGACACAACATATCCTCCCATCTGGAAGGAAGAAAGACATTATAAAGAAAGAATCTTGGTGGTCCTGAGTAGACCCCCAGTGCAATAAGTAAATAAATAAAAACTCTGTATTAGACTGAGACTCATGCACTAACCCCAATATCTCTCATTCTGTGAGCATGTTACACGTATACAAATAGCCAAATGCTACATGTGAATGTAAGCGTCATGTACAGATGTGTACTGTAATATGATGCACATCTGACAGTGGGCCTAATGCAGAGCCGATCGCAGCAGCAAATTTGTTAGTAGTTGGGCAAAACCATGTGCACTGCAGGTGGGGCAGATGTAACATGTGCAGAGAGAGTTAGATTTGGGTGGGGTGTTCAAACTGAAATCTAAATTTCAGTGTAAAAATAAAGCAGCCAGTATTTACCCTGCACAGAAACAAAATAACCCTCCCAAATCGAACTCTCTCTGCACATGTTACATCTGCCCCACCTGCAGTGCACATGGTTTTTCCCAACTGCTAACAAATGTGCTGCTGCGATCAACTCTGAATTACCCCCAATATCCAGAGCTACACGTAACTTGCGCTTGAGGCCCCTTCCCCAGGTGGGGCGTATCATGTATAACCGTGTGGGAGTTCCGTAAGGTAAGGACATGCAAACTACATAAGTCTTCTAGAGACTCATCCTGTTGGCAGTTGGATACATCTCTAGGAGACGTATCTTTAATTCATCTCCAAGGCTGCTGGAAAGATAGGTCATGATGATGATAGTAGCTCCTGCCCCAAATCAATAACTGGCACCAGCACTATAGCATCGGGCTAGTTCCCATTAAAGTAGGGGGGTAACAAGCAGCGTGGGGTTAGCCGGGTTGGTATCGGGAAACTGGCGTCCGGAATCTCAGAGGTCACCATACCGAACCTGGGATCCCAGTCCCCAGATTGCCGGGAGCGGGGGGCACAAGGAAGCCCCCTGCGGGCTCAGTGGTTTGCCACAGGTTCTATTCCCACTCTATGTGTATCATGGACAAGTGGGAATAGTCCCTGTCGGGCTGGGCAGAGATTGGGATTCCGGCGTCGGTATAGTGACCGGCGGGATCCCGACCGCGATCCCGCCGGTCACACAACTTCATCCCCGTTAGCCATGCTAAGGCATTAAGCAGCCTGGGCTGGGACACACTATAACAGGGACACCTGCACAGTGACGTCCTGCTATCCACAGAGCTCCAATCTGATCAGCACACGGTAGGAGTCTCTTGGTGTGGAATGGGGAATCCCCTTCCTCCTTGAAGCAGCCAACCCTTGTTGAATAGAACCAGGGGTCTTCCAGACGCCTGTGGGGCCGTGGGTGCCAGGATGATGGTAATTTGATCAATGACAGAAATACAACTGCTCAGCCAATTACAGGCCTTTTCCCACACTGGCTGTTTGGGATTGGCTGAGCAGCTGTCCACCATCCATTTAAATTGAGGACAATAAAACGGAGGCTACAGCCACATGCCAAACATTGGGTTGTACTGTAGCTTCAATAAGAGTGCATTGTAGATAACAAGTCAAATCCATAGTCCAAACTATTGTAGTCTCGTCTGGACAATCTGTTAATGTACAGTATGGGAGCAAACGACCATTCACTCCCAATATCCCAAAAATGGACAAAAACAGTTGTTCAGATAAATTGGATAAACTGTTTTCCAGTGTTTACCAGATTTTCATTCCAGTAAACACAAAAAGAGCAGGAAGACAGTAGACTCTTGTTGGGGAGCACTCAGTTTCAGACGCACAGATGTATATATCATTGATTGGAAGATTACATCAGCTCCAGCTATAACTGTATATATTTTTTGGCATATGAATTGCTGTATATAGCATTTGACTGGAGGATTGCTTTAACTCCAGCTACATGGAAACTCTATACATGATTCATTATACTTATGTGGTATCTAACATTAATCCAAGTCAGTGTGTTTCTTCACCACTTGTGTAGGGTATATATTAATACCCCCTGCACTTTTATGTGTGATTATTAATATATATGTGAAGATACTTTCCTGTTTTAAATTACTACACAAATTATTTTCTTTCATAAGTGGATCCCCTCCTCTTCTCCCCTTTATTGTTTAAATCGAGTGACAACATATTTTCACCTTTTTACCAATTATCTGGGTGTGCTATCACTGTCTGTTCAGACGAGAGGGCTAAGTGCAGCATATTGCGGGCATACCCCACTGGAGATGACCAATCTCATCTGATCCTGGAAGCCAAGCAGTGGAGGGCCAGGTCAGTACTTGGATGGGAGACCACCTTGGAACACCCTGGTACTGCAACTCATTGCTGCATGTTAGATCCACTTGTTACCAACAGGGAGCACTATAGACCAATGAGATATTTTTCTTCGGATTTATGACCTATGATTCAACTTCCTGCAATAACCTTTTTCTAAAATTTCTTATGAATAAATGATGGTCATACAAATACATAATTTTTCCAATATAAAGATACCACTTTATTGAGTACACTCTGGTATTACACCAATTACAGCACGAGGAATCCGGCTGAGTGTTTATCATAGCCTAGGCTATTTATTATATTTAATTTATTTTTACTAATTCGCACATACTGGCAAAATTGGAACTTCATATTATTAATAGCAAATTAATAAAAATTCTTATGATCTTAACAGATTTTTATGATATACATCTGTGCGTCTGAAACTGAGTGCTCCCCAACAAGAGTCTACTGTCTTCCTGCTCTTTTTGTGTTTACTCTAATACATTTTTGACTCAGGGGAGCACCACTGTTGGTTAACCTATATACACCTTATAGACAATAAAAAGTCTCCAGGTGCATGGTTACCCAATTATGAAGTAATTTCATTGACCGTTATCAGTTTTTTCAGACGACTATTATCACTTATTCACTACAATTTTCTAATCTGCGCAGTTCCCCCCATAACCATTTTCTAACCAGATTTTCATTCCAACCAGAAAGATTGGACAGATAATCTTATAGTGTGTATCCAGCTTTATTCTGGATTTTAAATTGCAGATATCTTAAAATGTGTACAACTAAATATACAGATGAAGAAGTGTCAGGACATATTTTGTCTTCTACTTTCGGGACTCTATCACCAGGTGTAGAGTGATTTATCTGTATATTGCCTGGATTATACCAGGACACGGCCCTATACAATAGGCCACCTTTTGGAGCACTTATTTTCAATAAATAATATAGCTCATTCTATATACTCAGTCAACTGTTTATCAGCTTCTATAGAACAAATGTCAGCCCACACCCATTACCGTTTCTGCCGGGTGATACGTCCGTGATATATTTCACCTGTGGATCTGATCATTATTCATTATTTAAAGCAGTTACGTTTCAGCGACCCCAGAACACAGCGGAATAAGAATACACAACTGCCCCATGCAGCTACAATGCACCAGCATACTAGTGAAGCACAAACTGACATGATTATAGCGGCGATATAAAAAAGAATACTACTAATAAAGCACAATTCACATATTTAGCAGCTTAGTATTGTTAAAAGGAAACTATCATCAAGAAATGTATCTATGCAGGGTATCCGGACTCACATAACAGTGAATGTATCTATGCAGAGTGTACAGGCTCATATAATAGTGATTATATCTATGCGGGGTATACGGGCTCTTATAATAGTGCACACAGCACATGTTTTACATTTCACCATGGATGGTTTTGCTGTCACTGTTGGAAATAAGTGAAAGTTGCTGACTGCGCCAAGTGAGATCTGAGCTCACACACTCCCAAATGTCCCGCCAGCCTCTGCAGTTACAGTTGCCTTCAGTGTAGCTATGTGAATATGATGGAGTTGTATAACCATCAGGCTTCATTTACTCAGGTTTCCGCAGTGTTTCACACTAAGGGGCATATCCAATTGGCTGCGATATTTCCTGCGGGATAATGAACACGGATATTGAGACCACTTTCCCATTCCTATACGTGCTCCCAATTGCCGCATTATCCAATAGAAGGAAATTGCTCACAAGTTTTTTTCTGGCAAATGTTCGCAGAAGATTTTCAATGGTTTTTTTTGGGGACTGAGGGTGAGGGGGGGGGGGGGGGCGGTAGTGGGGGGGTGCATTAGGGTTTTTGGTACCCTAATAAAATGTAAATAAATATTGGATAACAGTATGGAGGGTTTTGTTTTTTATTGTCCCAAAGACAAATACTTTGTACTTTTAAAATGCTTCAAATGGCTGCTTTGTGCATTAAAAAAAAAAGTTAATGATCAAATACCCTTTTTTTTTCATTTAAATAATAACTAATAGTATGAAACGATTTGGGGGCAATTTGTGGGCCTTAAACATTTTAGTAAAAAGTTGTACAAAAAATGATACAAAAATATATATTGTCATTTAAAGAAATAATTTAGGTAAATTTGGGGTGCATTAAAATATTGGGGTAATTTGAGACCAATTTTTTCATATTTCCCAATTAAGCAATCTGAAAACTTCCAACTGACTGATTAGTACTAGGGAGGTGTACCAGAGGTTCAGAACCAAGGGGGTCATTCCGAGTTGATCGCTAGTTGAAAATGTTTGCTGCGCAGCGATGATGCAAAAAAACTGCACTTC
This sequence comes from Pseudophryne corroboree, assembly GCF_028390025.1. Taxonomy (NCBI): domain Eukaryota; kingdom Metazoa; phylum Chordata; class Amphibia; order Anura; family Myobatrachidae; genus Pseudophryne; species Pseudophryne corroboree. Next base: position 44,689,429 of record NC_086454.1, on the reverse strand, counting down.
TGCGCATGCGTATGCAGCACAATGTGCACGGGCAACATACTTTCACAACAGCCGATGTAGTTTCACACAAGGTCTAGCGAAGCTTTTCAGTCGCACTGCTGGCCGCAGAGTGATTGACATGAAGTGGGCGTTTCTGGGTGTCAACTGACCGCTTCCAGGGAGTGTTCGGAAAAACGCAGGCATGCCAGGAAAAACGCAGGCGTGGCTGGGAGAACGCAGGGCGTGTTCGTGACATCAAAACAGGAACTGAACAGTCTGAAGCGATCGCAAGCGCTGAGTAGGTCTGAAGCTACTCTGAAGCTGCACAATTTTTATTTGGAGCCGCTGTGCGATCCTTTCGTATGCACTTCTGCTAAGCTAAAATACACTCCCAGAGGGCGGCGGCATAGCGTTTGCATGGCTGCTACAAACAGCTAGCGAGCGATCAACTTGGAATGACCCCCCAAGTCCTGACATTTTTACCTTAACATAGGGATTTTTCTCAATTTTGCACCTGCTCTGGGGCTGAGAGAGAAAAGCTGCATTAATTGCTATAGAAACTGGCCCTAGTGAATTTCTCGAAGCCAACCGAACAGGAAAAACTTTGTGCCGCGGGAATTTTTTTTATTTTGCTTTTGATTGGATATGCCTCTAAGAGTACTTTCCACATGCTGAAAATGGTCAAATAATAAAAATAAAAAAATGAGTATTTGCTAAACCCCTTGGTGACTTCTCTCTCTCTCTCTCTCTCTCCACATGGGCGACCGCTATGAATAAGTCATCAATCTGCGCTCACCTTAATAGAAGGTGCGTACAGACCGACTACTCACCAAGGGGTTACAGATTTTCTGAGCATTCACATCGAACGCCCATCAATATGACATACGCCTTATAGGAGCGCATTCATACGAGACCTCAGTCAGCAGAAACAGCAGTAATGGTTCATGACTCGTGCCCATTGCGGTTCTACTCTGCATAATGTAACTGTCTCGTATGATAGTTTCCCTTTAATGCCCAACTAGGATTGCAGATTAGAAGATCACATACGGAATATACATCCAGATTACTGCACAGGAACAGCTGCAGCTATGCACATAGGGGAGGACTGGTGAGGGGACCAATGGGGCTCTTATATCACATAGCTATATTATTGCACAGAGAAGGGCTGGGATACCCGTGTGTCACACCCAGCCGTGTATAGTCACAACAAAGATCATATACAGCCTCCTGATCTGGGCCAGCCCAAGCCTTATGTAGACTATAAAGGCTGAGTCACCATGGTTGTATTGCTACCCCTCTACTCCTTTCCTTAATCCCTGTTACTATATACACACACAAGTCTGTACCGTGGTAGGATGGGTTCCTGAGTTGCACAACCCCCCCTCTTTCACCTACCCCCGGCCAATGTTTACAGCCCTTCTCTGAATTGTATACACTTCAGCCACATTAATTGGAGCAAATGAATCGTCTTCCCCGAGTTTGCCACGGATTTTACCAGATTGCATGAAACGTGGTTACAGTCAGCCTCTCCCAGTCTGGCTAAGCGCGAGTTAGTAATGAGCTGTATACTATGTTAGGAACAAACACTGACCTTCACACATTCTGTCTCATTAAATGGGGGGCAGTTGATGGCTGATGTGACTAACACTGGTCCTACTGCTGTGTTTGTGCAGTCATATCTGACACACTTAGAGATCCAGGAAGTACCGGGCTACATAAAAGGTGAAAAAGAACATAGAATACACAATATAAACAGGAACTGTTGTGTATGGAGACTCCTCTCCCTCCTTCCTCGGTACAGTGTAAGGGAAGTATAGACCAATTGCACACCAATCTCTTATCAACCACCGGATTGCAAAATTGGAAACCATCTGCCCTTCTGTCTATAAGGGGTATATTAACTAAGGTGCGGGTTTTTAGAAGTGGTGATGTTGCCCGTAGCAACCATTCAGATTCAAGCTATTATATTCTAAAAGGTGCTAGATAAATAAGTGGAATCTGATTGGTTGCTAAGGGCAACATCTCCACTTCTAAAAACCCACACCATAGTAAATATACCCCTAAGAGTGCTAAATGTGCACTGATTACAGGTGTAAGTGTAGTCAGGATTAGAACAGTGCTAGCTACATAGAAGGTTTGGCGTTTCAGAGGTGAGGAGCAGTCAGAGAGGGAATTAGAAGTGTATGGGGAATTCTATTACAGATCACTTGTTTGAGTATCCTATGAGTGACTCAGTGAATAACATTAATATTCTATTACAGATCACTCATGTAACATATCCTGTGAGTCAGTGAATGACATTAATATTCTATTACAGATCACTCGTGTGACATATCCTGTGAGTCAGTGAATTACATTAATAGTGCAATCTATTACAGATAACTCGTGTAACGTATCCTGTGAGTCAGTGAATGACATTAATAGTGCAATCTATTACAGATTACATGTGTAACGTATCCTGTGAGTCAGTGTATGACATTAATAGTGTAATCTATTACAGATCACTTGTGTAATGTATCCTGTGAGTAAGTCAGTGAATGACATTAATATTCTATTACAGATCACTCGTGTAACATATCCTGTGAGTCAGTGAATTACATTAATAGTGCAATCTATTACAGATCACTCATGTAACGTATCCTGTGAGTCAGTGAATTACATTAATAGTGCAATCTATTACAGATCACTCATGTAACGTATCCTGTGAGTCAGTGAATTACATTAATAGTGCAATCTATTACAGATAACTCGTGTAACGTATCCTGTGAGTCAGTGAATTACATTAATAGTGCAATCTATTACAGATTACATGTGTAACGTATCCTGCGAGTCAGTGTATGACATTAATAGTGCAATCTATTACAGATAACTCGTGTAACGTATCCTGTGAGTCAGTGAATTACATTAGGTGTAATCTATTACAGATCACTTGTGTAACGTATCCTGTGAGTAAGTCAGTGAATGACATTAATAGTGCATTCTATTATAGATCACTCGTGTAACGTATCCTGTGAGTCAGTGAATTACATTAAGTGTAATCTATTACAGATCACTTGTGTAATGTATCCTGTGAGTGAGTCAGTTAATTACATTAATAATGTATTCTATTACAGATCACTCGTGTAACATATACTGTGAGTCAGTGAATGACATGAAAAATAGTGCAATCTATTACAGATCACTTGTGTAACATATGCTGTGAGTCAGTCTATGACATTAATAGTGCATTCTGCTACAGATTACTTGTGTAACGTATCCTGTGAGTGAGTCAGTGTATGACATTAATAGTGCATTCTATTACAGATCACTTGTGTAACGTATCCTGTGATTGAGTCAGTGTATGACATTAATAGTGCATTCTTTTACAGATCACTTGTGTAAAGTATCCAGTGAGTCAGTGAATGACATTGATAGTGCATTCTGTTACAGATCACTCATTTAACATATGCTGTGAGTCAGTGAATGAATGATATTAATAGTGCATTCTATTACAGATTACATGTGTAACATATCCTGTGACTCAGTGAATGATATTAATAGTGTAATCTATTACAGATTACATGTGTAACATATCCTGTGACTCAGTGAATGATATTAATAGTGCATTCTATTACAGATTACATGTGTAACATATCCTGTGGCTCAGTGAATGATATTAATAGTGCATTCTATTACAGATTACATGTGTAACATATCCTGTGACTCAGTGAATGATATTAATAGTGTAATCTATTACAGATTACTTGTGTAAAGTATCCAGTGAGTCAGTGAATGACATTAATAGTGCATTCTATTACAGATCACTTGTGTAAAGTATCCAGTGAGTCAGTGAATGATATTAATAGTGTAATCTATTACAGATTACTTGTGTAACGTATCCTGTGAGTCAGTGAATGACATTATTAGTGTATTCTATTACAGATTTCTTGTGTAACGTGTCCTGTGAGTGACTCAGGGAAGAACATTTATAGTGCATTTTATTACAGACCATTGGTAAGTTCTTCTGTGGTAACAATGTAACATATCTTGTGAGTTAGTAAAGGACAATAGAGCATTCAGATCACTAGTGTAACAATGTAACGTTCCCTTAGATCACTAGTTCAACAATGTAACATAGCCCTTGAGTGAGTTAGATGGACAGTAATGCATTCAGATCACTAGTGGAACCATGTAACAGTATAACGTACCCTGTGAGTGAGGACTGTACCATTCAGCAGGGTCTGGATGCAGGACACGTTGCGGCAGTGCCCGCAGCACCTGCTCACCTCTCTTGGTGGTTCATACATCTGGTTCTGAGAAGCAACATGAGATTTTTTTAATTAAAACATAAAGGGGGAGATTCAAATGTTTGAAAAGTCGGTTGGGAGTCTGTTTTTTCCTATCTAACAGACAGGAAAAAACAGACACCCAACCGACTTTTCAAACATTTGAATCTCCCCCAAAGAGTACAAAATAATGAAATCCTGTCATTCATGAATTAGAAATATAAAAGTATGAGAAATATCTCTAAACCCCAGAATCTGATATACAGACTAGGAGACAACAGTTTGAGAAGGGCCCCAGCCAGATACTGTTGCGTCTGTTGCTACACAAAGACTGATGGACTGCAATATTTCTGGTGGATACTGTGAAATACTGTACAGGTCTATGTAATGGTTCCCTCTTCATTTCCACCAGTGACTGGTCTATAGAATAGAATATATTATTTCTAATAATACTCCAAGTGAACCTCTGATGAAGTTGACTTGTTCAACGAAACACGTATGGTTGCCCTATTTGCACACCCTCTGGGAGACTTATACCAGTTAATCACCTATGGCACTACCCCATCTCCTCCTGGCCCATTCATAAGCCCTGGAGCGAAATTCTCCATATAGACTGCGTCCAGCTGTACAAGGCAGCGCTATCTGGTCTAGAAGTGGAACTTGGCTTCACCCTGTACCGCTGTTTCATCTTCTCTCTGTGGAACTATACGTGGACACTAGGGACGCCAATCCCGGGCCATTTTTTCAATCCCGCGTATCGGGACTGAAAAATGGTCAATCTCGGAATTCCCGGGATACACGGGATTGGCTTTCAACTGTGTACGGCCGTCCCCCACGCCCCGCCCCGCAGACATAAATACACTTACAAACCTGCGGCGAGTGAATGCAGAGGGAGCTGGCTGCACGCGGGAGGAGGCAGCGTTTGAGTGCAGGGAGAGCCGGAAGCAGGTGGCGGGTGAGTGCAGGGGGAGCCGGGAGGAGACGGCGGGTGAAGACCGCCGTACCTACCAGCCCTGCAGCTGCTGACAGCGCAGCGTGACCTCACAGTCACAGGTCACGCTGCGCGGGGGAGCTGGGAGCAGGAAGCTGGGCAGCGTCTGAGCGTCCTGAGGACGCTCAACGCTGATTCCTCAATCCCCGGGATTGGAGCTTCCAATCCCGGGATTGAATCTCGGCCATTTTGGGGCCTAAATCCCGGGATTGGCCTCCCTAGTGGACACTCTACGAATAGCTACACCATGCAGATCCACCCCACGATTAAGCAGGTAACATGTATTCCATCAGTACTGTACATTTGGACTAATTATTTTGTTTAAGAATGTTACTGTACTTTTACTTGTCAGGTGCTGGACCAGAAAGTGGTTTATTCAAACATACAGATGGAGCTACGTTCATTTTGCCTTCTCTGCTGCACCTAGGTGCACCATGGTTTATTAGCATAAATCCTTCATCTACTGTTCTCAGCTGCAATACAATACAGAGAGAACAATACAGCAGGGGATTAAGTCCGACTGACCTGGCTCAATTAATCCTATTAAAGGCCAAGATGAAGATGGCTCCACCTGCATTTTATGTGGTGTGTAACATCTTAAACACACAGTTACTTTATAAATGAAAATACATTTCCTATTATCAGAATTGAGGACCCTCTTACCGGCTGGCACTTGGCGGCACAGTTCAGGGAGGTGACGTTGATCTGGTGATACCTGGTAACCGGGTCTATGACAGACGTACAGTGCGATGAGTGACAGACGCCCTGGGGTGTATGCTCCACAATGGTCTGTCCCGGCCTCAGGATACCGCGCTCCTTACTCAGACACACGGTGTCCTTTACTGAGACAGCAGAGAAACACGTTGTCAGGATTCTAAGTGATCATAGAGTAACAACTGTTCCTCTCATTAGGGGAAGGAGGGGGGGGGGTTTCTATTATACTGGCACAATTATAACAAAAATATACTCTGAAGCAGATTATATTCACTTTATCTTTTTAGAATTCTGTAAAAACATCAGTTATTTGCACAGAGAACCTGGTTTTCTATATAATTCGATCCACCCTAATTCCATCTATAGACTCTGGTGAAAGAGTGCCCCCAGTGGACAGATAATATAATAACGACAATACATCTAGATATAGAACCTGGTGGTTACAGATAGGGGAGTACTCCTGTTTTATTCAGCAAGAAGGGACACAGGCCCAAATGTATTAAGCCTTAAAAAGTGATAAAGTGGAGACGGATAAAGAGCGATAAATGACCAGCCAATCAGCTCCTGTCATTTTTCAAACACAGCCTGTGACATGGCAGTTAGGAAGCTGATTGGCTGGTACTTTATCACTGTTTGAGGGTCATTCTGACCTGATCGCTCGCTGCCGTTTATTGCGGCGTAGCGATCGAGTCAGAAGTGCGCATGCACTGGCGACGCAGTGTGCTGGTGCATGGCTGACAGCCAAAGGCTGTCATTGCCTAGCGATCGCCTCTGCCTGATTGACAGGCAGAGGCAGTTGCTGGGCGGGAGAGGGCAGCACGGCGGTGTTTGGCCGCCTTTTTGTGGGCGCGCTCCGGCCAGCGCAGGCGTGGCCGGACCGTGCAGGGGGGCAGGCCACAGCGGCTGCGTGACGTCTGCCGTTGCGACCTGGGCAGTGACGTGTAGCTCCCGGCCAGCACGCAAAAGCTGCGCTGGTCGGGAGCTACTTGTGAAGTACAAAAGCATCGCCGCTGTGTGGTGCTTTTGTACTTCTGCGGGGGGGGGGGGGGGGGGCGTTGGAACCTGACATGTGGAGCGGACTAGCCCTGTGCTGGGTGTCCCCCCGCATGTCAGTGTGCCTGGTCGTAGCCCTGCAAAATTCTGCAGGGCTATAATCAGGTCTGAATTAGGCCCTTTATCCGTCTCCACTTTATCACTTATTAAGGCTTGATACATTTGGGCCACAATGCATGATGCTATTATATCGATCCATGTTTATTACAATGCATAGTACCCATGAAAGGTTCATGTCACGTACACAGTGTATGTCTGGGGATATTCTCTGTGACCTCTGCACAACACATTATTAAGTGCACCCAGAGGTCAGGATACAGAAGTGATCACAATGAGGGATGAGTTTTATTTCTGCAGAATAAGATGACATTGCCATAAATGCCCTAATACTGTGCAGTTTCTACAGTGTCGGACTGGGGCAAGAAGGGCCCCCCCGGGGAATGCACTGACAGGGGCCCATACTTAGGGGTGTGGCCAGCCTCCACAGAGTCTTGAAATACACCACAGTCCTGTGCAGGATACTGTAACATTATAATGCACAGGACTATGGTTCCACACTGTGCACTATGATCAGGTTCTAGGCTGTGCACTGTGCCCTCCAGGAGGGGGTGGGCCCTCAAGTAGTGGGGCCCATTGGGTGTTTCCCCTGAACCCCTGTGGGCCAGTCCGATCCCGAGTTTCTATTAGCTAATGCCCTCATAGTGTCCTGTTTCCAATCTTCGATACCATGATACTATTCATCCACTGATAGGCACCTTGTTACTGTCCAGGGACCGAGCATCAATATCCTATAAACTCAGAAAGGAGAATGCAGTACTCACACTGAGTGACTAGCCAAGAGGGGCAGCCACGATCAACAGCAAGCACACCTGCCCACGTGAGCCACAGACACACCTCTAGCAGATCACTATTACCCTGATACTGCCCAGATTCCCATTATTGACTCACTGGTCATTGATAACCTCAGTGTCCAGCCACTTATCACTGAAACCATGTGACTGTCCCATCACTGACCATTATTACCCTGATACTGTCCAGTCCTGATCATTAATACTATGGTACTTTACACTTAATGATCATTAATACTCTGATACTGACCAGTCACCAATCACTGTTACCCTAATACTGTACAGCAGGCATGTCAAACTTGTGGCCCTCCAGCTGTTTTGAAACTACAAGTCCCAGCATGCTTTACCAGCCGATTACTGGAAGGTATGCCAGCAAAGCATGCTGGGACTTGTAGTTTCACAACAGCTGGAGGGCCACGGGTTTGACATGCCTGCTGTACAGCCACCAACTAATTCAATTAGCGTCGGATCCATTCCGACATGCATTTGTCGGAATGGATCCGACAACCCCTATTCAAATCTCATCTCAATTCAAATTGAGATGAGGGACCCAGAGGAGGAGGAAGGGGGGGGGGGGGGGGGGGAGCCACGGGGAGACCAGCGGGGACAGCCGCCGGAGATTAGCGCTACAGTAGCGCTGGAGGAGGATGTCACACAGCCGCCCGACCTCACGGCAGTGTCCATCCGGCTCCAGCAAGCGTGACCTCACTTGCTGAAGCCGGGTGGACGCTGTCGTGAGTGGCGCGGCTGAGTGACATCCTCCTGCAGCGCTGTGCTGTAGCGCTGATCTCCCCTGTATGCTCGCGACTGTCCCCCGTCTCCCCGCAGCTCTCCCCCATCTCCTCCTCTGGGTCCCACATCTCAGTCCGACATTTTTTTATGTTGGACTGAGATGGTCGAAAAGGGTGGATCGGCAGATATTCCGCCGATCCATGTGCTTTTCGACAAGTCGAATTCATCGACTTGTCGAAAAATTTTGGGTTATATTGAATAGGTCGAATCACGATTCGACCTTAAAAAGTCGAAAACTGCCGTCTTTTCGACAGACGGCAGCTTTCGACTTCAATTGAATATACCCCATAGCCTGCATCCAGGTCAAGCAGTCCTATTATAGAAGCAGAAAAGTTCCCTCAATGTAAAATCTGATGCTGGTTCTTGGGAGATTTTCTCCAGTGATAGCAGGAACCCAGAGCGAGTTACTACATTTCTGAATGAGACCCCCCTCCGGCCCGCACAGTGTTGTCCTGGACTCAGGGCATGGCTGGCTGCCACCAGTCTCCATTACACAGTGCTGGCCTTCATACCCGGACATCTCCCAGGAACTGCAACCTCATATATATGATCACTGGGTTACTTTCCTCATGTGTCATATACAGCTGTGTCCTCATACATCTTTGCTGCAGTCACGCCAAGCAGCCTCTCTTGGCACACCAGGTCGCATGAGACTCTTCTAGCGTTGGGCGTCTTTTTTGCCAAAAATGGTGTCTCAGTCACAACACCATGTGACTAGGACGCACCGGGAGACTGTGCTGGTTAATGTGATACATGACATTTCTACATCTGTGTGTGCGACTGAGTCTCTGACTGTGTACAGGGAGTGCTACAATGTAGCAGCCGCAGCTTTTTCCCAATACAAGTTATGTACTGCTCCGTATACAGACTCAGTCACGCACAATATATACAAGTGTCATGTATCACATTATTCAGCACAGTCTCCTTGTGCATCGCAGCCGCATTGCGTTGTGACTAAAATGCATTTCCACCAAAAAAAGCCGCTTGACGGTGGCAGAGATGGACGGGACCTGCTGGCTCACTCCCGCCAGGCATCTCGCGCTGCATGGCGTACGGAGGCTGGATGTAGTATGCGGACGCACCTGTAGCAGCACCGCATTATCTATCAGACACCTGCTTAATATAAGACGCCCACTTGGTATGTACATTCCCCATTCCCTGGGCTGCTATATAGTGATGCCTCTGAGTTAGGGAGTCACGTTCCTGAGGACTTACCACACTTATATACGGTGCAGTTACAGGGGTTAGCTGTCGAGAGCCGGAATTCCTCATCAATTAGTAACTTTTCTCCCTGACATAAAACAAACACAAGTTTTTCAGAGAGGAGTCGTAAATGAATAATTCCATGTAAGTCACTTTCTAACTTCTACATTCATTACATCCCCCGTATTGGCTTTACCTGATCTATTACTACGTCTGACAGTCTCTAGTGCACATGTAATAATAGACAGCCGCAGTCACACGCAGGACGTGTGTGTAGTATGTATGATGTATGTGCTGCCTCAGTCACACGCAGGATGTGTGTGTAGTATGTATGATGTATGTGCTGCCGCAGTGACACGCAGGATGTGTGTGTAGTATGTATGATGTATGTGCTGCCTCAGTCACACGCAGGACGTGTGTGTAGTATGTATGATGTATGTGCTGGCTCAGTCACATGCAGGATGTGTGTGTAGTATGTATGATGTATGTGCTGCCGCAGTCACACGCAGGACGTGTGTGTAGTATGTATGATGTATGTGCTGCCTCAGTCACACGCAGGATGTGTGTGTAGTATGTATGATGTATGTGCTGCCTCAGTCACACGCAGGATGTGTGTGCAGTATGTATGATGTATGTGCTGCCGCAGTCACACGCAGGATGTGTGCGTAGTATGTATGATGTATGTGCTGCCTCAGTCACATGCAGGATGTGTGTGTAGTACGTGTGATGTATGTGCTGCCGCAGTGACACGCAGGATGTGTGTGTAGTATGTATGATGTATGTGCTGGATCAGTCACACGCAGGATGTGTGTGTAGTATGTATGATGTATGTGCTGCCTCAGTCACACGCAGGATGTGTGTGTAGTATGTATGATGTATGTGCTGCCGCAGTGACACGCAGGATGTGTGTGTAGTATGTATGATGTATGTGCTGGATCAGTCACACGCAGGATGTGTGTGTAGTATGTATGATGTATGTGCTGCCTCAGTCACACGCAGGATGTGTGTGTAGTACGTGTGATGTATGTGCTGCCGCAGTGACACGCAGGATGTGTGTGTAGTATGTATGATGTATGTGCTGCCGCAGTGACACGCAGGATGTGTGTGTAGTATGTATGATGTATGTGCTGCCGCAGTGACACGCAGGATGTGTGTGTAGTATGTATGATGTATGTGCTGGATCAGTCACATGCAGGATGTGTGTGTAGTATGTATGATGTATGTGCTGCCACAGTCACATGCAGGATGTGTGTGTAGTACGTGTGATGTATGTGCTGCCGCAGTGACACGCAGGATGTGTGTGTAGTATGTATGATGTATGTGCTGCCGCAGTGACACGCAGGATGTGTGTGTAGTATGTATGATGTATGTGCTGGATCAGTCACACGCAGGATGTGTGTGTAGTATGTATGATGTATGTGCTGCCGCAGTCACACGCAGGATGTGTGTGTAGTACGTGTGATGTATGTGCTGCCGCAGTGACACGCAGGATGTGTGTGTAGTATGTATGATGTATGTGCTGCCGCAGTGACACGCAGGATGTGTGTGTAGTATGTATGATGTATGTGCTGGATCAGTCACACGCAGGATGTGTGTGTAGTATGTATGATGTATGTGCTGCCGCAGTGACACGCAGGATGTGTGTGTAGTATGTATGATGTATGTGCTGCCGCAGTGACACGCAGGATGTGTGTGCAGAATGTATGATGTATGTGCTGCCGCAGTCACATGCAGGATGTGTGTGTAGTATGTATGATGTATGTGCTGCCTCAGTCACACGCAGGATGTGTGTGTAGTACGTGTGATGTATGTGCTGCCGCAGTGACACGCAGGACGTGTGTGCAGTATGTGTGATGTTGCGCTGCCGCAGTGACACGTGGGATGTGTGCGTAGTATGAGTGATGTTGTACAGCCACAATCACATGCAGGACGTGTGTGTAGTATGTATGATGTATTTGCTGCCTAAGTCACATGCAGGATGTGGGTGTAGTATGTATGATGTATGTGCTGCCGCTGTCACACGCATGACGTGTGTGCAGTATGTGTGATGTTGCGCTGCCGCAGTGACACGTGGGATGTGTGCATAGTATGTGTGATGTATGTGCTGCCACAGTCACACGCAGGATGTGTGCATAGTATGTGTGATGTATGTGCTCCCACAGTCACACGCATGACGTGTGTGCAGTATGTGTGATGTTGCGCTGCCGCAGTGACACGTGGGATGTGTGCATAGTATGTGTGATGTATGTGCTGCCACAGTCACACGCAGGATGTGTGCATAGTATGTGTGATGTATGTGCTCCCACAGTCACACGCATGATGTGTGCGTAGTATGAGTGATGTTGTACAGCCACAATCACATGCAGGATGTGTGTGTAGTATTTATGATGTAAGTTCTGCCTCAGTCACACACAGGATGTGTGTGTAGTATGTGTGATGTATGTGCTGTGATGTTCTGCCACAGTGACACGTAAGACGTGTGTAGAGTAGTATGTGTGATGTATGTGCTGCCGCAGTCACAGGCAGGATGTGTGTGTAGTATGTGTAATGTATGTGTTACCGCAGTGACACGCAGGATGTGTGTGTAGTATGTGTTATCCTGCATGTGACTATGGCAGCACAACACCACACATACTACACACACATCCTGCGTGTGACTACGGCACCACATACATCACACATACTACACACACGTCCTGCGTGTTACTGTGGCAGCACAGTGTGTATGTGCTGCCGCAGTCACACGCAGGATGTGTGTGTAGTATGTGTGGTGTTGTGCTGCCATAGTCACACGCAGGATGTGTTATGTATGTGCTGCCGCAGTCACACGCAGGAAGTGTGTAGTATGTATGATGTATGTGCTGCCCCAGTCACACGCAAGACGTGTGCGTAGTATGTGTGATGTTGTGCTGCCGCAGTCACACGCAGGACGTGTGCGTAGTATGTGTGATGTTGTGCTGCCGCAGTCACACGCAGGATGTGTGCGTAGTATGTGTGATGTTGTGCTGCCGCAGTCACACGCAGGACGTGTGCGTAGTATGTGTGATGTTGTGCTGCCGCAGTCACATGCAAGATGTGTGTGTAGTAAGTGCGATGATGTGCTGCTGCAGTCACACTTCTGGTACAGAACATGGGGGGTAATTCCAAGTTGATCGCAGCAGGAAATTTTTTAGCAGTTGGGCAAAACCATGTGCACTGCAGGGGGGGGGGGCAGATATAACATTTGCAGGGAGAGTTAGATTTGGGTGGGTTGTAGTGTTTCTTTGCAGGGTAAATACTGGCTGCTTTATTGTTACACTGCAAATTAGATTGCAGATTGAACACACCACACCCAAATCTAACTCTCTCTGCACATGTTATATCTGCCCCCCCTGCAGTGCACATGGTTTTGCCCAACTGCTAAAAAATTACCTGCTGCGATCAACTTGGAATTACCCCCATGGATAGTAAGAGTGTGAAGATACACACAGGGGGGTAAAAGATTCGTGTTTCTGCCAATTTGGAGGTAGTTTGATCTCAAATTTTATCAGATGTATTTTTCTGCAACTTTCTGTATTCATTTTCGGGAATTTACTAAGCTGCTGAGTGTCCGTTTTTCGTATTTTCCGATGTCAATGCTATTCGTATTGTCGGGCAGTGCTTTACGGGATTGATGAGTAAAACACTGCCGGACATAACACAATGAAGCCCGGCTGGATCAGTGAGATCCGTGCAGGGCTTCATTGTGTACAGTATTAAAAGAGATAAAATCATAAAAAAAAGATTGCGTGGGGTCCCCCCTCCTAAGCATAACCAGCCTCGGGCTCTTTGAGCCGGTCCTGGTTGTTTACATACAGGGGAAAAAATGACTGGGGTCCCACGTATGTAGACAACCAGGGATGGCCCTGGTTCCAAAAATGTGGGGGACAAAAGACGTAGGGGTCCCCCGTATTTTTAAAAACAGCACTGGGCTCCACTAGCAGAGAAGATAATGCCACAGCCGGGGGGCACTTTTATACTGGTCCCAGCGGCCGTGGCATTACCCCCCCCCCCCCAACTAGTCACCCCTGCCGAGGTACCCTGGAGGAGTGGGAACCCCTTAAATCAAGGGGTCCCCCCCTCCAGGCACCCAAGGGCCAGGGGTGAAGCCCGAGGCTGTCCCCTGTACCCCTGGGCAGTGGGTGCAAAGACTGATAGCCTTTTAGTGTGTAAAAAAAAAAATATTGTCTTTTGTTTTAGAACTACAAGTCCCAGCAAGCATCCCCCGCTTACTGGTACTTGGAGAACCACAAGTACCAGCATGCGGGGAAATAACGGGCCTGCTGGTACCTGTAGTTCTACAATAAAAGAAATATCCATATAAAAACAAGGCACACACACCGTGACAGTACTAATTTATTAAAACAAACGTAAACACTCATACATGCTTACCTACATTCCACACTGCCCAATCACGTCCCCTTCTCCAGTAGCATCCAATCGTGTACCTGTAAATCCCAAATTCCAATATACTCACCTATTGGTGGTCATTCCGAGTTGTTCGCTCGGTAATTTTCTTCGCATCGCAGCGATTTTCCGCTAATTGCGCATGCGCAATGTTCGCACTGCGACTGCGCCAAGTAAATTTGCTATGCAGTTAGGAATTTTACTCACGGCATTATGAGGTTTTTTCTTCGTTCTGGTGATCGTAATGTGATTGACAGGAAGTGGGTATTTTTGGGGGCGGAAACTGGCCGTTTTATGGGTGTGTGTGAAAAAACGCTGCCGTTTCTGGGAAAAACGCGGGAGTGTCTGAAGAAACGGGGGAGTGTCTGGGCGAACGCTGGGAGTGTTTGTGACGTCAAACCAGGAACGAAACTGACTGAACTGATCGCAGTTGCCGAGTAAGTCTGGAGCTACTCAGAAACTGCTAAGAAGGGTCTATTCGCAATTCTGCTAATCTTTCGTTCGCAATTTTACTATGCTAAATTTCACTCCCAGTAGGCGGCGGCTTAGCGTGTGCAAAACTGCTAAAAGCAGCTTGCGAGCGAACAACTCGGAATGAGGGCCATTATCCAGTGATGATCTGTCCTCTACTTTCCTGAAGTAATCTAAGGCCTTGCAAAAAATAAAAAATCGAAAATCCGGTCCACGCCACTAAAAGGGTTCCATGTTTACATATGGAACCCCTTTCCCCGAATGCCGGTACCCCCAAGACTCCTGTCACTGGAGATTCCAGCAGCCAATCAGGGACCGCCATGCTGTCCTGATTGACAGGCTAGTAGCGCACAGCCAATCAGGAGTAGTGCACCAGCTAGAATGGAGGATAGCTGTCCTCCATTCTAGGCTATGATGGGAACTTTGCGGTCTGTGGTTAACCGCGGGGTTAATTGGGGTCACTCTTGTGGGTGACCCCAATTAACTTCGTGGTTGACCAAGAGCCCGGTGCTGGTTGTCTAAATACGGGGGGACCCCAGTCAATTTTTCCCCGGTATTTAAACAACCAGGACCGGCTCAAAGAGCCCGAGGCTGGTTATGCTTAGGAGGGGGGACCCCACGCAATCTTTTTTAATGATTTTAACTCTTTTAATACTGTACACAATGAAGCCCTGCACGGATCTCACTGATCCAGCCGGGCTTCATTGTGTTTGTCCGGCAGTGTTTTACTCATCACTCTCGTGAAACACTGCCCGACAATACGAATAGCACTGACATCGGAAAATATGAAAAACTAAAACTCGGCAGCTTAGTAAATTCCCGAAAATGATTACAAAAAGTTGCAGAAAAATACGTCCGATAAAATTCGAAATCAAACTCCCACCAAATCGTCAGAAACACAAATCTTAGTAAATATACCCCCTGGACTGCTTTCCTACTGATAATACACAATTAGATGACATCACTAAACAGAAACACTACGATTATGCTTGTATCAGAAATTAGATGATGGGGAACTCTGCCAAAATCCTGCCACAGAGAACCCCGGTGATACTGAGGGAGGGAGTGTTAGGTCATGGGTACAAGGACCATACACGTTACAATGATAAAGCTGAGTAGCAGACAGCCGCCCCCTCCTATGTAAGAGGGGATTACAGAGAGGGCAGCGACAGGGTATTATCTCATGTAGGGGGAGTTCCCCTTTACCAGAAAGATTTGGGGTACTCACCAGATCACACTCCGGTTTTGGGATCTTCTCACAGGAGCATTCTGTTCAGATAAGGAGAATTAGCATTATAAAGTAAAATAAACTGTTTATGTATATAGTGCCTTATTTATCTATCTATCTATCTATGTATCTATCTATCTATCTATCTATCTATCTATCTATCTATCTATCTATCTATCTCTCACACACAGAGGACTAGGTGACATATCACAGAGAGCAGCGATAGATTATCCTGTCACACACACAGAGGACTAGGTGACATATCACAGAGAGCAGCGATAGATTATCCTGTCACACACACAGAGGACTAGGTGACATATCACAGAGAGTAGCGATAGATTACCCTGTCACACACACAGGGGACTAGGTGACATATCACAGAGAGCAGCGATAGATTATCCTGTCACACACACAGAGGACTAGGTGACATATCACAGAGAGCAGCGATAGATTATCCTGTCACACACACAGAGGACTAGGTGACATATCACAGAGAGTAGCGATAGATTATCCTGTCACACACACAGGGGACTAGGTGACATATCACAGAGAGCAGCGATAGATTATCCTGTCACACACACAGAGGACTAGGTGACATATCACAGAGAGTAGCGATAGATTATCCTGTCACACACACAGAGGACTAGGTGACATATCACAGAGAGTAGCGATAGATTATCCCTGTCACACACACAGAGGACTAGGTGACATATCATAGAGAGCAGTGATAGATTATCCTGTCACACACACAGGGGACTAGGTGACATATCACAGAGAGTAGCGATAGATTATCCCTGTCACACACACAGAGGACTAGGTGACATATCACAGAGAGCAGCGATAGATTATCCTGTCACACACACAGAGGACTAGGTGACATATCACAGAGAGCAGCGATAGATTATCCTGTCACACACACAGAGGACTAGGTGACATATCACAGAGAGCAGCGATAGATTATCCTGTCACACACACAGAGGACTAGGTGACATATCACAGAGAGCAGGGATAGATTATCCTGTCACACACACAGAGGACTAGGTGACATATCACAGAGAGCAGCGATAGATTATCCTGTCACACACACAGAGGACTAGGTGACATATCACAGAGAGCAGCGATAGATTATCCTGTCACACACACAGGGGACTAGGTGACATATCACAGAGAGCAGCGATAGATTATCCTGTCACACACACACAGAGGACTAGGTGACATATCACAGAGAGCAGCGATAGATTATCCTGTCACACACACAGAGGACTAGGTGACATATCACAGAGAGCAGCGATAGATTATCCTGTCACACACACAGGGGACTAGGTGACATATCACAGAGAGCAGGGATAGATTATCCTGTCACACACACAGAGGACTAGGTGACATATCACAGAGAGCAGCGATAGATTATCCTGTCACACACACAGAGGACTAGGTGACATATCACAGAGAGTAGCGATAGATTATCCTTGTCACACACACAGAGGACTAGGTGACATATCACAGAGAGCAGCGATAGATTATCCTGTCACACACACAGAGGACTAGGTGACATATCACAGAGAGCAGCGATAGATTATCCCTGTCATACACACAGAGGACTAGGTGACATATCACAGAGAGTAGCGATAGATTATCCCTGTCACACACACAGAGGACTAGGTGACATATCACAGAGAGCAGCGATAGATTATCCTGTCACACACACAGAGAACTAGGTGACATATCACAGAGAGCAGCGATAGATTATCCTGTCACACACACAGAGGACTAGGTGACATATCACAGAGAGCAGCGATAGATTATCCTGTCACACACACACAGAGGACTAGGTGACATATCACAGAGAGCAGCGATAGATTATCCCCGTCACACACACACAGGACTAGGTGACATATCACAGAGAGCAGCGATAGATTATCCCCGTCACACACACACAGGACTAGGTGACATATCACAGAGAGCAGCGATAGATTATCCTGTCACACACACAGAGGACTAGGTGACATATCACAGAGAGCAGCGATAGATTATCCTGTCACACACACAGAGGACTAGGTGACATATCAGAGAGAGCAGCGATAGATTATCCTGTCACACACACAGAGGACTAGGTGACATATCACAGAGAGCAGCGATAGATTATCCCTGTCACACACACAGAGGACTAGGTGACATATCACAGAGAGTAGCGATAGATTATCCTGTCACACACACAGAGGACTAGGTGACATATCACAGAGAGCAGCGATAGATTATCCTGTCACACACACAGAGGACTAGGTGACATATCACAGAGAGCAGCGATAGATTATCCTGTCACACACACAGGGGACTAGGTGACATATCACAGAGAGCAGCGATAGATTATCCTGTCACACACACAGAGGACTAGGTGACATATCACAGAGAGCAGCGATAGATTATCCTGTCACACACACAGAGGACTAGGTGACATATCACAGAGAGCAGCGATAGATTATCCCTGTCACACACACAGGGGACTAGGTGACATATCAAAGAGAGCAGCGATAGATTATCCCTGTCACACACACAGAGGACTAGGTGACATATCACAGAGAGCAGCGATAGATTATCCCTGTCACACACACAGAGGACTAGGTGACATATCACAGAGAGCAGCGATAGATTATCCTGTCACACACACAGAGGACTAGGTGACATATCACAGAGAGTAGCGATAGATTATACCTGTCACACACACAGAGGACTAGGTGACATATCACAGAGAGCAGCGATAGATTATACCTGTCACACACACAGAGGACTAGGTGACATATCACAGAGAGCAGCGATAGATTATGCCTGTCACACACACAGGGGACTAGGTGACATATCACAGAGAGCAGCGATAGATTATCCCTGTCACACACACAGAGGACTAGGTGACATATCACAGAGAGCAGCGATAGATTATCCTGTCACACACACAGAGGACTAGGTGACATATCACAGAGAGCAGCGATAGATTATCCCTGTCACACACACAGAGGACTAGGTGACATATCAGAGAGCAGCGATAGATTATCCCTGTCACACACACAGACGACTAGGTGACATATCACAGAGAGTAGCGATTGATTATCCTGTCACACACACAGAGGACAAGGTGACATATCACAGAGAGCAGCGATAGATTATCCTGTCACACACACAGAGGACTAGGTGACATATCACAGAGAGCAGCAATAGATTATCCCGTCACACACACAGAGGACTAGGTGACATATCACAGAGAGCAGCGATAGATTATCCTGTCACACACACAGAGGACTAGGTGACATATCACAGAGAGCAGCGATAGATTATCCTGTCACACACACAGAGGACTAGGTGACATATCACAGAGAGCAGCGATAGATTATCCTGTCACACACACAGGGGACTAGGTGACATATCACAGAGAGCAGCGATAGATTATCCTGTCACACAAACACACACAGGGGACTAGGTGACATATCACAGAGAGCAGCGATAGATTATCCTGTCACACATACAGAGGACTAGGTGACATATCACAGAGAGCAGCGATAGATTATCCTGTCACACACACAGGGGACTAGGTGACATATCACAGAGAGCAGCGATAGATTATCCTGTCACACACACAGAGGACTAGGTGACATATCACAGAGAGCAGCGATAGATTATCCTGTCACACACACAGGGGACTAGGTGACATATCACAGAGAGCAGCGATAGATTATCCTGTCACACACACAGAGGACTAGGTGACATATCACAGAGAGCAGGGATAGATTATCCTGTCACACACACAGGGGACTAGGTGACATATCACAGAGAGTAGCGATAGATTATCCTGTCACACACACAGGGGACTAGGTGACATATCACAGAGAGCAGCGATAGATTATCCTGTCACACACACAGAGGACTAGGTGACATATCACAGAGAGCAGCGATAGATTATCCTGTCACACACACAGAGGACTAGGTGACATATCACAGAGAGCAGCGATAGATTATCCTGTCACACACACAGAGGACTAGGTGACATATCACAGAGAGCAGCGATAGATTATCCTGTCACACACACAGGGGACTAGGTGACATATCACAGAGAGCAGCGATAGATTATCCTGTCACACACACAGAGGACTAGGTGACATATCACAGAGAGCAGCGATAGATTATCCTGTCACACACAGAGGACTAGGTGACATATCACAGAGAGCACCGATAGATTATCCTGTCACACACACAGAGGACTAGGTGACATATCACAGAGAGCAGCGATAGATTATCCTGTCACACACACAGGGGACTAGGTGACATATCACAGAGAGCAGCGATAGATTATCCTGTCACACACACAGAGGACTAGGTGACATATCACAGAGAGCAGCGATAGATTATCCTGTCACACACACACAGAGGACTAGGTGACATATCACAGAGAGCAGCGATAGATTATCCTGTCACACACACAGAGGACTAGGTGACATATCACAGAGAGCAGTGATAGATTATCCTGTCACACACACAGAGGACTAGGTGACATATCACAGAGAGCAGCGATAGATTATCCTGTCACACACACAGGGGACTAGGTGACATATCACAGAGAGCAGCGATAGATTTTCCTGTCACACACACAGAGGACTAGGTGACATATCACAGAAAGCAGGGATAGATTATCCTGTCACACACACAGGGGACTAGGTGACATATCACAGAGAGCAGCGATAGATTATCCTGTCACACACACAGGGGACTAGGTGACATATCACAGAGAGCAGCGATAGATTATCCTGTCACACACACAGGGGACTAGGTGACATATCACAGAGAGCAGCGATAGATTATCCTGTCACACACACAGAGGACTAGGTGACATATCACAGAGAGCAGCGATAGATTATCCTGTCACACACACAAGGCACTAGGTGACATATCACAGAGAGTAGCGATAGATTATCCTGTCACACACACAGGGGACTAGGTGACATATCACAGAGAGCAGCGATAGATTATCCTGTCACACACACAGAGGACTAGGTGACATATCACAGAGAGCAGCGATAGATTATCCTGTCACACACACAGGCGACTAGGTGACATATCACAGAGAGCAGCGATAGATTATCCCTGTCACACACACAGAGGACTAGGTGACATATCACAGAGAGCAGCGATAGATTATCCCTGTCACACACACAGGGGACTAGGTGACATATCACAGAGAGCAGCGATAGATTATCCTGTCACACACACAGAGGACTAGGTGACATATCACAGAGAGCAGCGATAGATTATCCTGTCACACACACAGAGGACTAGGTGACATATCACAGAGAGCAGCGATAGATTATCCTGTCACACACACAGAGGACTAGGTGACATATCACAGAGAGCAGCGATAGATTATCCTGTCACACACACAGGGGACTAGGTGACATATCACAGAAAGTAGCGATAGATTATCCTGTCACACACACAGGGGACTAGGTGACATATCACAGAGAGCAGCGATAGATTATCCTGTCACACACACAGAGGACTAGGTGACATATCACAGAGAGCAGCGATAGATTATCCTGTCACACACACAGAGGACTAGGTGACATATCACAGAGAGCAGTGATAGATTATCCTGTCACACACACAGAGGACTAGGTGACATATCACAGAGAGCAGCGATAGATTATCCCTGTCACACACACAGAGGACTAGGTGACATATCACAGAGAGCAGCGATAGATTATCCCTGTCACACACACAGAGGACTAGGTGACATATCACAGAGAGCAGCGATAGATTATCCTGTCACACACACAGGGGACTAGGTGACATATCACAGAGAGCAGCGATAGATTATCCCTGTCACACACACAGAGGACTAGGTGACATATCACAGAAAGCAGCGATAGATTATCCCTGTCACACACACAGAGGACTAGGTGACATATCACAGAGAGCAGCGATAGATTATCCTGTCACACACACAGAGGACTAGGTGACATATCACAGAGAGCAGCGATAGATTATCCCTGTCACACACACAGAGGACTAGGTGACATATCACAGAGAGCAGTGATAGATTATCCTGTCACACACACAGAGGACTAGGTGACATATCACAGAGAGCATCGATAGATTATCCTGTCACACACACAGAGGACTAGGTGACATATCACAGAGAGCAGCGATAGATTATGCCTGTCACACACACAGAGGACTAGGTGACATATCACAGAGAGCAGCGATAGATTATCCTGTCAAATACACAGAGGACTAGGTGACATATCACAGAGAGCAGCGATAGATTATCCTGTCACACACACAGAGGACTAGGTGACATATCACAGAGAGCAGGGATAGATTATCCTGTCACACACACAGGGGACTAGGTGACATATCACAGAGAGCAGCGATAGATTATCCTGTCACACACACAGGGGACTAGGTGACATATCACAGAGAGCAGCGATAGATTATCCCTGTCACACACACAGAGGACTAGGTGACATATCACAGAGAGCAGCGATAGATTATCCTGTCACACACACAGAGGACTAGGTGACATATCACAGAGAGCAGCGATAGATTATCCTGTCACACACACAGAGGACTAGGTGACATATCACAGAGAGCAGCGATAGATTATCCTGTCACACACACAGAGGGACTAGGTGACATATCACAGAGAGCAGCGATAGATTATCCTGTCACACACACAGAGGACTAGGTGACATATCACAGAGAGCAGCGATAGATTATCCTGTCACACACACAGGGGACTAGGTGACATATCACAGAGAGCAGCGATAGATTATCCTGTCACACACACAGAGGACTAGGTGACATATCACAGAGAGTAGCGATAGATTATCCTGTCACACACACAGAGGACTAGGTGACATATCACAGAGAGTAGCGATAGATTATCCCTGTCACACACACAGAGGACTAGGTGACATATCATAGAGAGCAGTGATAGATTATCCTGTCACACACACAGGGGACTAGGTGACATATCACAGAGAGTAGCGATAGATTATCCCTGTCACACACACAGAGGACTAGGTGACATATCACAGAGAGCAGCGATAGATTATCCTGTCACACACACAGAGGACTAGGTGACATATCACAGAGAGCAGCGATAGATTATCCTGTCACACACACAGAGGACTAGGTGACATATCACAGAGAGCAGCGATAGATTATCCTGTCACACACACAGAGGACTAGGTGACATATCACAGAGAGCAGGGATAGATTATCCTGTCACACACACAGAGGACTAGGTGACATATCACAGAGAGCAGCGATAGATTATCCTGTCACACACACAGAGGACTAGGTGACATATCACAGAGAGCAGCGATAGATTATCCTGTCACACACACAGGGGACTAGGTGACATATCACAGAGAGCAGCGATAGATTATCCTGTCACACACACAGAGGACTAGGTAACATATCACAGAGAGCAGCGATAGATTATCCTGTCACACACACAGAGGACTAGGTGACATATCACAGAGAGCAGCGATAGATTATCCTGTCACACACACAGAGGACTAGGTGACATATCACAGAGAGCAGCGATAGATTATCCTGTCACACACACAGAGGACTAGGTGACATATCACAGAGAGCAGCGATAGATTATCCTGTCACACACACAGGGGACTAGGTGACATATCACAGAGAGCAGGGATAGATTATCCTGTCACACACACAGAGGACTAGGTGACATATCACAGAGAGCAGCGATAGA